>NW_026691464.1:0-95872 GCF_020826845.1 Diceros bicornis minor
AATCCTTCCCAAGACAGCTTGTCTGGAGAAAATCAGACCCAGCTGAAGAACATGTGTCCATGGGGGAAACCCGGGAAACTGAGTCTCCCCACACAATAGCAGAGATTCTCATCTTGCATCCTCTCCTGAGCTAATGACAAAGGTGGATGTCCCGGGTGGGTGGGCCTGTGGAATGGGAGAGGGGAGGAAGTCTATTGTCATGCAGAGGGACATGGAAAGACTTGTCTGAAGCTTATCCCCTGCACTGGGGTCAGGTCGGGAAGGGACGGCACAGAGGTGAGCAGGAACCAACCGGCCTCTCTGTGGTGGGGCTGGCCCCGGGGCAGGCGTGGGGGTGATGGCTGGAAGTGGGATGGCGCGTGAGTTGGCACCAGCCAGCGGTGGAGGCAGAGACTCAGAGGTCAGGGATCTCTCTCTCTGTCTCTGTCTCTCTCTCTCTCCCTCAGGGAGCTGAGGAGAGTAAGGTGGCGCCCCCTGCCCACCTCGCCTACCTCTCCATGGGCCCTTCTTTCTCTGGCCGCTCCGGGAGCCCTGCGGGCTTGGGTTCAAGCCCCCACACACCGCACAGGCCAAGGGCGCATGCGCGACCGCCGGGGCCTAGGGCTGGCCTCGGGGGGCGGGGGGGTCCTCAGTGAAGGCCCCGCCCTCCCTCCAGGCTCTGACCCAGCTGCAGCTCTTCCATCGCCGCCCTTCTGGACTCGGCTTCAGCTGTCTCCCTCCCCTCCCCCACTCCCACTCAGCTTGCAGGCCGCTTCCCTGCCTTGAAAGCATTGCTCTGGCCCTGAGGGCCACAGACCTACTGGGCTTCAAGCTCAAGGCTCTGCCTGGGCCTGCTGCTTCGGCCAGGGGCTCATTTTTTCCTGGAAAGACAAAGCCATGGCCTCACCCCACGCCTGCACTTTGCCACGGCAGGCAGCCCAGATGTAGGAAAGGCTCTGTGGAGTCAGAAGTGCCGAGACAGGCAGATGGCACCAGAGGGTTTGGGGGCCAGGGCGCAACTGGGCTAGCCCCTCCTCCCGGGAGTCGGGGAGGCCCGGCCTTCCTAGTGCCCAGGCCACGGCTCCGGGGAGAAACCCGCCATGGAGGGCACGCGGGAGGCCCTCTGCCTGAGGTGGCAGGTGTCACGCCAGGGCCACTGCAAGCCTGGCTCGGCTTGCCTGCTTTCTCCAAAGGAGGCTGGCCGACCAGCCGAACCTGGCACCTGGGCCAGGCCCCTTCCAAGGGGACGAGTTCCAGAGGATAGAGCCCTGGGGGCGGCTGCCAAGTCTCCTGGGGCGTGTGCTGGGCCCCCGTCAGAGGAGGAAGCAGCCTGGTAAACGGTGTGCCAGGCCTGAGATCTGGAGGCCTCCCACAGCCGGGTCCCTGTCCTGCCCAGGCCCCCCGAGGGAGGACGATGGTCGGGCAGTGGCGAGCGGGGTGGGGCTGGCGCCGAGCCTGCCCTTGGATGCCCCGGGGAAGGGCGCCGGGGGATGGGCTGCCCCTGGCCAGGTCTGAGGGACCGACCCAGCTCGGGGCTGTCGGGGGCAGAGAGAGAACCCCCCTCCGCCCTTTCCCTTCAGGTTCTTAGGGCTGGCCAAATCCTTCCCAAGACAGCTTGTCTGGAGAAAATCAGACCCAGCTGAAGAACATGTGTCCATGGGGGAAACCCGGGAAACTGAGTCTCCCCACACAATAGCAGAGATTCTCATCTTGCATCCTCTCCTGAGCTAATGACAAAGGTGGATGTCCCGGGTGGGTGGGCCTGTGGAATGGGAGAGGGGAGGAAGTCTATTGTCATGCAGAGGGACATGGAAAGACTTGTCTGAAGCTTATCCCCTGCACTGGGGTCAGGTCGGGAAGGGACGGCACAGAGGTGAGCAGGAACCAACCGGCCTCTCTGTGGTGGGGCTGGCCCCGGGGCAGGCGTGGGGGTGATGGCTGGAAGTGGGATGGCGCGTGAGTTGGCACCAGCCAGCGGTGGAGGCAGAGACTCAGAGGTCAGGGATCTCTCTCTCTGTCTCTGTCTCTCTCTCTCTCCCTCAGGGAGCTGAGGAGAGTAAGGTGGCGCCCCCTGCCCACCTCGCCTACCTCTCCATGGGCCCTTCTTTCTCTGGCCGCTCCGGGAGCCCTGCGGGCTTGGGTTCAAGCCCCCACACACCGCACAGGCCAAGGGCGCATGCGCGACCGCCGGGGCCTAGGGCTGGCCTCCGGGGGGGGGGGTCCTCAGTGAAGGCCCCGCCCTCCCTCCAGGCTCTGACCCAGCTGCAGCTCTTCCATCGCCGCCCTTCTGGACTCGGCTTCAGCTGTCTCCCTCCCCTCCCCCACTCCCACTCAGCTTGCAGGCCGCTTCCCTGCCTTGAAAGCATTGCTCTGGCCCTGAGGGCCACAGACCTACTGGGCTTCAAGCTCAAGGCTCTGCCTGGGCCTGCTGCTTCGGCCAGGGGCTCATTTTTTCCTGGAAAGACAAAGCCATGGCCTCACCCCACGCCTGCACTTTGCCACGGCAGGCAGCCCAGATGTAGGAAAGGCTCTGTGGAGTCAGAAGTGCCGAGACAAGCAGATGGCACCAGAGGGTTTGGGGGCCAGGGCGCAACTGGGCTAGCCCCTCCTCCCGGGAGTCGGGGAGGCCCGGCCTTCCTAGTGCGAGGGCCACGGCTCCGGGGAGAAACCCGCCATGGAGGGCACGCGGGAGGCCCTCTGCCTGAGCTGGCTGGTGTCACGCCAGGGCCACTGCAAGCCTGGCTCGGCTTGCCTGCTTTCTCCAAAGGAGGCTGGCCGACCAGCCGAACCTGGCACCTGGGCCAGGCCCCTTCCAAGGGGACGAGTTCCAGAGGATAGAGCCCTGGGGGCGGCTGCCAAGTCTCCTGGGGCGTGTGCTGGGCCCCCGTCAGAGGAGGAAGCAGCCTGGTAAACGGTGTGCCAGGCCTGAGATCTGGAGGCCTCCCACAGCCGGGTCCCTGTCCTGCCCAGGCCCCCCGAGGGAGGACGATGGTCGGGCAGTGGCGAGCGGGGTGGGGCTGGCGCCGAGCCTGCCCTTGGATGCCCCGGGGAAGGGCGCCGGGGGATGGGCTGCCCCTGGCCAGGTCTGAGGGACCGACCCAGCTCGGGGCTGTCGGGGGCAGAGAGAGAACCCCCCTCCGCCCTTTCCCTTCAGCTTCTTAGGGCTGGCCAAATCCTTCCCAAGACAGCTTGTCTGGAGAAAATCAGACCCAGCTGAAGAACATGTGTCCATGGGGGAAACCCGGGAAACTGAGTCTCCCCACACAATAGCAGAGATTCTCATCTTGCATCCTCTCCTGAGCTAATGACAAAGGTGGATGTCCCGGGTGGGTGGGCCTGTGGAATGGGAGAGGGGAGGAAGTCTATTGTCATGCAGAGGGACATGGAAAGACTTGTCTGAAGCTTATCCCCTGCACTGGGGTCAGGTCGGGAAGGGACGGCACAGAGGTGAGCAGGAACCAACCGGCCTCTCTGTGGTGGGGCTGGCCCCGGGGCAGGCGTGGGGGTGATGGCTGGAAGTGGGATGGCGCGTGAGTTGGCACCAGCCAGCGGTGGAGGCAGAGACTCAGAGGTCAGGGATCTCTCTCTCTGTCTCTGTCTCTCTCTCTCTCCCTCAGGGAGCTGAGGAGAGTAAGGTGGCGCCCCCTGCCCACCTCGCCTACCTCTCCATGGGCCCTTCTTTCTCTGGCCGCTCCGGGAGCCCTGCGGGCTTGGGTTCAAGCCCCCACACACCGCACAGGCCAAGGGCGCATGCGCGACCGCCGGGGCCTAGGGCTGGCCTCGGGGGGCGGGGGGGTCCTCAGTGAAGGCCCCGCCCTCCCTCCAGGCTCTGACCCACCTGCAGCTCTTCCATCGCCGCCCTTCTGGACTCGGCTTCAGCTGTCTCCCTCCCCTCCCCCACTCCCACTCAGCTTGCAGGCCGCTTCCCTGCCTTGAAAGCATTGCTCTGGCCCTGAGGGCCACAGACCTACTGGGCTTCAAGCTCAAGGCTCTGCCTGGGCCTGCTGCTTCGGCCAGGGGCTCATTTTTTCCTGGAAAGACAAAGCCATGGCCTCACCCCACGCCTGCACTTTGCCACGGCAGGCAGCCCAGATGTAGGAAAGGCTCTGTGGAGTCAGAAGTGCCGAGACAGGCAGATGGCACCAGAGGGTTTGGGGGCCAGGGCGCAACTGGGCTAGCCCCTCCTCCCGGGAGTCGGGGAGGCCCGGCCTTCCTAGTGCGAGGGCCACGGCTCCGGGGAGAAACCCGCCATGGAGGGCACGCGGGAGGCCCTCTGCCTGAGCTGGCTGGTGTCACGCCAGGGCCACTGCAAGCCTGGCTCGGCTTGCCTGCTTTCTCCAAAGGAGGCTGGCCGACCAGCCGAACCTGGCACCTGGGCCAGGCCCCTTCCAAGGGGACGAGTTCCAGAGGATAGAGCCCTGGGGGCGGCTGCCAAGTCTCCTGGGGCGTGTGCTGGGCCCCCGTCAGAGGAGGAAGCAGCCTGGTAAACGGTGTGCCAGGCCTGAGATCTGGAGGCCTCCCACAGCCGGGTCCCTGTCCTGCCCAGGCCCCCCGAGGGAGGACGATGGTCGGGCAGTGGCGAGCGGGGTGGGGCTGGCGCCGAGCCTGCCCTTGGATGCCCCGGGGAAGGGCGCCGGGGGATGGGCTGCCCCTGGCCAGGTCTGAGGGACCGACCCAGCTCGGGGCTGTCGGGGGCAGAGAGAGAACCCCCCTCCGCCCTTTCCCTTCAGCTTCTTAGGGCTGGCCAAATCCTTCCCAAGACAGCTTGTCTGGAGAAAATCAGACCCAGCTGAAGAACATGTGTCCATGGGGGAAACCCGGGAAACTGAGTCTCCCCACACAATAGCAGAGATTCTCATCTTGCATCCTCTCCTGAGCTAATGACAAAGGTGGATGTCCCGGGTGGGTGGGCCTGTGGAATGGGAGAGGGGAGGAAGTCTATTGTCATGCAGAGGGACATGGAAAGACTTGTCTGAAGCTTATCCCCTGCACTGGGGTCAGGTCGGGAAGGGACGGCACAGAGGTGAGCAGGAACCAACCGGCCTCTCTGTGGTGGGGCTGGCCCCGGGGCAGGCGTGGGGGTGATGGCTGGAAGTGGGATGGCGCGTGAGTTGGCACCAGCCAGCGGTGGAGGCAGAGACTCAGAGGTCAGGGATCTCTCTCTCTGTCTCTGTCTCTCTCTCTCTCCCTCAGGGAGCTGAGGAGAGTAAGGTGGCGCCCCCTGCCCACCTCGCCTACCTCTCCATGGGCCCTTCTTTCTCTGGCCGCTCCGGGAGCCCTGCGGGCTTGGGTTCAAGCCCCCACACACCGCACAGGCCAAGGGCGCATGCGCGACCGCCGGGGCCTAGGGCTGGCCTCGGGGGGCGGGGGGGTCCTCAGTGAAGGCCCCGCCCTCCCTCCAGGCTCTGACCCAGCTGCAGCTCTTCCATCGCCGCCCTTCTGGACTCGGCTTCAGCTGTCTCCCTCCCCTCCCCCACTCCCACTCAGCTTGCAGGCCGCTTCCCTGCCTTGAAAGCATTGCTCTGGCCCTGAGGGCCACAGACCTACTGGGCTTCAAGCTCAAGGCTCTGCCTGGGCCTGCTGCTTCGGCCAGGGGCTCATTTTTTCCTGGAAAGACAAAGCCATGGCCTCACCCCACGCCTGCACTTTGCCACGGCAGGCAGCCCAGATGTAGGAAAGGCTCTGTGGAGTCAGAAGTGCCGAGACAGGCAGATGGCACCAGAGGGTTTGGGGGCCAGGGCGCAACTGGGCTAGCCCCTCCTCCCGGGAGTCGGGGAGGCCCGGCCTTCCTAGTGCGAGGGCCACGGCTCCGGGGAGAAACCCGCCATGGAGGGCACGCGGGAGGCCCTCTGCCTGAGGTGGCAGGTGTCACGCCAGGGCCACTGCAAGCCTGGCTCGGCTTGCCTGCTTTCTCCAAAGGAGGCTGGCCGACCAGCCGAACCTGGCACCTGGGCCAGGCCCCTTCCAAGGGGACGAGTTCCAGAGGATAGAGCCCTGGGGGCGGCTGCCAAGTCTCCTGGGGCGTGTGCTGGGCCCCCGTCAGAGGAGGAAGCAGCCTGGTAAACGGTGTGCCAGGCCTGAGATCTGGAGGCCTCCCACAGCCGGGTCCCTGTCCTGCCCAGGCCCCCCGAGGGAGGACGATGGTCGGGCAGTGGCGAGCGGGGTGGGGCTGGCGCCGAGCCTGCCCTTGGATGCCCCGGGGAAGGGCGCCGGGGGATGGGCTGCCCCTGGCCAGGTCTGAGGGACCGACCCAGCTCGGGGCTGTCGGGGGCAGAGAGAGAACCCCCCTCCGCCCTTTCCCTTCAGCTTCTTAGGGCTGGCCAAATCCTTCCCAAGACAGCTTGTCTGGAGAAAATCAGACCCAGCTGAAGAACATGTGTCCATGGGGGAAACCCGGGAAACTGAGTCTCCCCACACAATAGCAGAGATTCTCATCTTGCATCCTCTCCTGAGCTAATGACAAAGGTGGATGTCCCGGGTGGGTGGGCCTGTGGAATGGGAGAGGGGAGGAAGTCTATTGTCATGCAGAGGGACATGGAAAGACTTGTCTGAAGCTTATCCCCTGCACTGGGGTCAGGTCGGGAAGGGACGGCACAGAGGTGAGCAGGAACCAACCGGCCTCTCTGTGGTGGGGCTGGCCCCGGGGCAGGCGTGGGGGTGATGGCTGGAAGTGGGATGGCGCGTGAGTTGGCACCAGCCAGCGGTGGAGGCAGAGACTCAGAGGTCAGGGATCTCTCTCTCTGTCTCTGTCTCTCTCTCTCTCCCTCAGGGAGCTGAGGAGAGTAAGGTGGCGCCCCCTGCCCACCTCGCCTACCTCTCCATGGGCCCTTCTTTCTCTGGCCGCTCCGGGAGCCCTGCGGGCTTGGGTTCAAGCCCCCACACACCGCACAGGCCAAGGGCGCATGCGCGACCGCCGGGGCCTAGGGCTGGCCTCGGGGGGCGGGGGGGTCCTCAGTGAAGGCCCCGCCCTCCCTCCAGGCTCTGACCCAGCTGCAGCTCTTCCATCGCCGCCCTTCTGGACTCGGCTTCAGCTGTCTCCCTCCCCTCCCCCACTCCCACTCAGCTTGCAGGCCGCTTCCCTGCCTTGAAAGCATTGCTCTGGCCCTGAGGGCCACAGACCTACTGGGCTTCAAGCTCAAGGCTCTGCCTGGGCCTGCTGCTTCGGCCAGGGGCTCATTTTTTCCTGGAAAGACAAAGCCATGGCCTCACCCCACGCCTGCACTTTGCCACGGCAGGCAGCCCAGATGTAGGAAAGGCTCTGTGGAGTCAGAAGTGCCGAGACAGGCAGATGGCACCAGAGGGTTTGGGGGCCAGGGCGCAACTGGGCTAGCCCCTCCTCCCGGGAGTCGGGGAGGCCCGGCCTTCCTAGTGCCCAGGCCACGGCTCCGGGGAGAAACCCGCCATGGAGGGCACGCGGGAGGCCCTCTGCCTGAGGTGGCAGGTGTCACGCCAGGGCCACTGCAAGCCTGGCTCGGCTTGCCTGCTTTCTCCAAAGGAGGCTGGCCGACCAGCCGAACCTGGCACCTGGGCCAGGCCCCTTCCAAGGGGACGAGTTCCAGAGGATAGAGCCCTGGGGGCGGCTGCCAAGTCTCCTGGGGCGTGTGCTGGGCCCCCGTCAGAGGAGGAAGCAGCCTGGTAAACGGTGTGCCAGGCCTGAGATCTGGAGGCCTCCCACAGCCGGGTCCCTGTCCTGCCCAGGCCCCCCGAGGGAGGACGATGGTCGGGCAGTGGCGAGCGGGGTGGGGCTGGCGCCGAGCCTGCCCTTGGATGCCCCGGGGAAGGGCGCCGGGGGATGGGCTGCCCCTGGCCAGGTCTGAGGGACCGACCCAGCTCGGGGCTGTCGGGGGCAGAGAGAGAACCCCCCTCCGCCCTTTCCCTTCAGGTTCTTAGGGCTGGCCAAATCCTTCCCAAGACAGCTTGTCTGGAGAAAATCAGACCCAGCTGAAGAACATGTGTCCATGGGGGAAACCCGGGAAACTGAGTCTCCCCACACAATAGCAGAGATTCTCATCTTGCATCCTCTCCTGAGCTAATGACAAAGGTGGATGTCCCGGGTGGGTGGGCCTGTGGAATGGGAGAGGGGAGGAAGTCTATTGTCATGCAGAGGGACATGGAAAGACTTGTCTGAAGCTTATCCCCTGCACTGGGGTCAGGTCGGGAAGGGACGGCACAGAGGTGAGCAGGAACCAACCGGCCTCTCTGTGGTGGGGCTGGCCCCGGGGCAGGCGTGGGGGTGATGGCTGGAAGTGGGATGGCGCGTGAGTTGGCACCAGCCAGCGGTGGAGGCAGAGACTCAGAGGTCAGGGATCTCTCTCTCTGTCTCTGTCTCTCTCTCTCTCCCTCAGGGAGCTGAGGAGAGTAAGGTGGCGCCCCCTGCCCACCTCGCCTACCTCTCCATGGGCCCTTCTTTCTCTGGCCGCTCCGGGAGCCCTGCGGGCTTGGGTTCAAGCCCCCACACACCGCACAGGCCAAGGGCGCATGCGCGACCGCCGGGGCCTAGGGCTGGCCTCGGGGGGCGGGGGGGTCCTCAGTGAAGGCCCCGCCCTCCCTCCAGGCTCTGACCCAGCTGCAGCTCTTCCATCGCCGCCCTTCTGGACTCGGCTTCAGCTGTCTCCCTCCCCTCCCCCACTCCCACTCAGCTTGCAGGCCGCTTCCCTGCCTTGAAAGCATTGCTCTGGCCCTGAGGGCCACAGACCTACTGGGCTTCAAGCTCAAGGCTCTGCCTGGGCCTGCTGCTTCGGCCAGGGGCTCATTTTTTCCTGGAAAGACAAAGCCATGGCCTCACCCCACGCCTGCACTTTGCCACGGCAGGCAGCCCAGATGTAGGAAAGGCTCTGTGGAGTCAGAAGTGCCGAGACAGGCAGATGGCACCAGAGGGTTTGGGGGCCAGGGCGCAACTGGGCTAGCCCCTCCTCCCGGGAGTCGGGGAGGCCCGGCCTTCCTAGTGCCCAGGCCACGGCTCCGGGGAGAAACCCGCCATGGAGGGCACGCGGGAGGCCCTCTGCCTGAGCTGGCTGGTGTCACGCCAGGGCCACTGCAAGCCTGGCTCGGCTTGCCTGCTTTCTCCAAAGGAGGCTGGCCGACCAGCCGAACCTGGCACCTGGGCCAGGCCCCTTCCAAGGGGACGAGTTCCAGAGGATAGAGCCCTGGGGGCGGCTGCCAAGTCTCCTGGGGCGTGTGCTGGGCCCCCGTCAGAGGAGGAAGCAGCCTGGTAAACGGTGTGCCAGGCCTGAGATCTGGAGGCCTCCCACAGCCGGGTCCCTGTCCTGCCCAGGCCCCCCGAGGGAGGACGATGGTCGGGCAGTGGCGAGCGGGGTGGGGCTGGCGCCGAGCCTGCCCTTGGATGCCCCGGGGAAGGGCGCCGGGGGATGGGCTGCCCCTGGCCAGGTCTGAGGGACCGACCCAGCTCGGGGCTGTCGGGGGCAGAGAGAGAACCCCCCTCCGCCCTTTCCCTTCAGGTTCTTAGGGCTGGCCAAATCCTTCCCAAGACAGCTTGTCTGGAGAAAATCAGACCCAGCTGAAGAACATGTGTCCATGGGGGAAACCCGGGAAACTGAGTCTCCCCACACAATAGCAGAGATTCTCATCTTGCATCCTCTCCTGAGCTAATGACAAAGGTGGATGTCCCGGGTGGGTGGGCCTGTGGAATGGGAGAGGGGAGGAAGTCTATTGTCATGCAGAGGGACATGGAAAGACTTGTCTGAAGCTTATCCCCTGCACTGGGGTCAGGTCGGGAAGGGACGGCACAGAGGTGAGCAGGAACCAACCGGCCTCTCTGTGGTGGGGCTGGCCCCGGGGCAGGCGTGGGGGTGATGGCTGGAAGTGGGATGGCGCGTGAGTTGGCACCAGCCAGCGGTGGAGGCAGAGACTCAGAGGTCAGGGATCTCTCTCTCTGTCTCTGTCTCTCTCTCTCTCCCTCAGGGAGCTGAGGAGAGTAAGGTGGCGCCCCCTGCCCACCTCGCCTACCTCTCCATGGGCCCTTCTTTCTCTGGCCGCTCCGGGAGCCCTGCGGGCTTGGGTTCAAGCCCCCACACACCGCACAGGCCAAGGGCGCATGCGCGACCGCCGGGGCCTAGGGCTGGCCTCGGGGGGCGGGGGGGTCCTCAGTGAAGGCCCCGCCCTCCCTCCAGGCTCTGACCCAGCTGCAGCTCTTCCATCGCCGCCCTTCTGGACTCGGCTTCAGCTGTCTCCCTCCCCTCCCCCACTCCCACTCAGCTTGCAGGCCGCTTCCCTGCCTTGAAAGCATTGCTCTGGCCCTGAGGGCCACAGACCTACTGGGCTTCAAGCTCAAGGCTCTGCCTGGGCCTGCTGCTTCGGCCAGGGGCTCATTTCTTCCTGGAAAGACAAAGCCATGGCCTCACCCCACGCCTGCACTTTGCCACGGCAGGCAGCCCAGATGTAGGAAAGGCTCTGTGGAGTCAGAAGTGCCGAGACAGGCAGATGGCACCAGAGGGTTTGGGGGCCAGGGCGCAACTGGGCTAGCCCCTCCTCCCGGGAGTCGGGGAGGCCCGGCCTTCCTAGTGCCCAGGCCACGGCTCCGGGGAGAAACCCGCCATGGAGGGCACGCGGGAGGCCCTCTGCCTGAGCTGGCTGGTGTCACGCCAGGGCCACTGCAAGCCTGGCTCGGCTTGCCTGCTTTCTCCAAAGGAGGCTGGCCGACCAGCCGAACCTGGCACCTGGGCCAGGCCCCTTCCAAGGGGACGAGTTCCAGAGGATAGAGCCCTGGGGGCGGCTGCCAAGTCTCCTGGGGCGTGTGCTGGGCCCCCGTCAGAGGAGGAAGCAGCCTGGTAAACGGTGTGCCAGGCCTGAGATCTGGAGGCCTCCCACAGCCGGGTCCCTGTCCTGCCCAGGCCCCCCGAGGGAGGACGATGGTCGGGCAGTGGCGAGCGGGGTGGGGCTGGCGCCGAGCCTGCCCTTGGATGCCCCGGGGAAGGGCGCCGGGGGATGGGCTGCCCCTGGCCAGGTCTGAGGGACCGACCCAGCTCGGGGCTGTCGGGGGCAGAGAGAGAACCCCCCTCCGCCCTTTCCCTTCAGGTTCTTAGGGCTGGCCAAATCCTTCCCAAGACAGCTTGTCTGGAGAAAATCAGACCCAGCTGAAGAACATGTGTCCATGGGGGAAACCCGGGAAACTGAGTCTCCCCACACAATAGCAGAGATTCTCATCTTGCATCCTCTCCTGAGCTAATGACAAAGGTGGATGTCCCGGGTGGGTGGGCCTGTGGAATGGGAGAGGGGAGGAAGTCTATTGTCATGCAGAGGGACATGGAAAGACTTGTCTGAAGCTTATCCCCTGCACTGGGGTCAGGTCGGGAAGGGACGGCACAGAGGTGAGCAGGAACCAACCGGCCTCTCTGTGGTGGGGCTGGCCCCGGGGCAGGCGTGGGGGTGATGGCTGGAAGTGGGATGGCGCGTGAGTTGGCACCAGCCAGCGGTGGAGGCAGAGACTCAGAGGTCAGGGATCTCTCTCTCTGTCTCTGTCTCTCTCTCTCTCCCTCAGGGAGCTGAGGAGAGTAAGGTGGCGCCCCCTGCCCACCTCGCCTACCTCTCCATGGGCCCTTCTTTCTCTGGCCGCTCCGGGAGCCCTGCGGGCTTGGGTTCAAGCCCCCACACACCGCACAGGCCAAGGGCGCATGCGCGACCGCCGGGGCCTAGGGCTGGCCTCGGGGGGCGGGGGGGTCCTCAGTGAAGGCCCCGCCCTCCCTCCAGGCTCTGACCCAGCTGCAGCTCTTCCATCGCCGCCCTTCTGGACTCGGCTTCAGCTGTCTCCCTCCCCTCCCCCACTCCCACTCAGCTTGCAGGCCGCTTCCCTGCCTTGAAAGCATTGCTCTGGCCCTGAGGGCCACAGACCTACTGGGCTTCAAGCTCAAGGCTCTGCCTGGGCCTGCTGCTTCGGCCAGGGGCTCATTTTTTCCTGGAAAGACAAAGCCATGGCCTCACCCCACGCCTGCACTTTGCCACGGCAGGCAGCCCAGATGTAGGAAAGGCTCTGTGGAGTCAGAAGTGCCGAGACAGGCAGATGGCACCAGAGGGTTTGGGGGCCAGGGCGCAACTGGGCTAGCCCCTCCTCCCGGGAGTCGGGGAGGCCCGGCCTTCCTAGTGCCCAGGCCACGGCTCCGGGGAGAAACCCGCCATGGAGGGCACGCGGGAGGCCCTCTGCCTGAGGTGGCAGGTGTCACGCCAGGGCCACTGCAAGCCTGGCTCGGCTTGCCTGCTTTCTCCAAAGGAGGCTGGCCGACCAGCCGAACCTGGCACCTGGGCCAGGCCCCTTCCAAGGGGACGAGTTCCAGAGGATAGAGCCCTGGGGGCGGCTGCCAAGTCTCCTGGGGCGTGTGCTGGGCCCCCGTCAGAGGAGGAAGCAGCCTGGTAAACGGTGTGCCAGGCCTGAGATCTGGAGGCCTCCCACAGCCGGGTCCCTGTCCTGCCCAGGCCCCCCGAGGGAGGACGATGGCCGGGCAGTGGCGAGCGGGGTGGGGCTGGCGCCGAGCCTGCCCTTGGATGCCCCGGGGAAGGGCGCCGGGGGATGGGCTGCCCCTGGCCAGGTCTGAGGGACCGACCCAGCTCGGGGCTGTCGGGGGCAGAGAGAGAACCCCCCTCCGCCCTTTCCCTTCAGGTTCTTAGGGCTGGCCAAATCCTTCCCAAGACAGCTTGTCTGGAGAAAATCAGACCCAGCTGAAGAACATGTGTCCATGGGGGAAACCCGGGAAACTGAGTCTCCCCACACAATAGCAGAGATTCTCATCTTGCATCCTCTCCTGAGCTAATGACAAAGGTGGATGTCCCGGGTGGGTGGGCCTGTGGAATGGGAGAGGGGAGGAAGTCTATTGTCATGCAGAGGGACATGGAAAGACTTGTCTGAAGCTTATCCCCTGCACTGGGGTCAGGTCGGGAAGGGACGGCACAGAGGTGAGCAGGAACCAACCGGCCTCTCTGTGGTGGGGCTGGCCCCGGGGCAGGCGTGGGGGTGATGGCTGGAAGTGGGATGGCGCGTGAGTTGGCACCAGCCAGCGGTGGAGGCAGAGACTCAGAGGTCAGGGATCTCTCTCTCTGTCTCTGTCTCTCTCTCTCTCCCTCAGGGAGCTGAGGAGAGTAAGGTGGCGCCCCCTGCCCACCTCGCCTACCTCTCCATGGGCCCTTCTTTCTCTGGCCGCTCCGGGAGCCCTGCGGGCTTGGGTTCAAGCCCCCACACACCGCACAGGCCAAGGGCGCATGCGCGACCGCCGGGGCCTAGGGCTGGCCTCGGGGGGCGGGGGGGTCCTCAGTGAAGGCCCCGCCCTCCCTCCAGGCTCTGACCCAGCTGCAGCTCTTCCATCGCCGCCCTTCTGGACTCGGCTTCAGCTGTCTCCCTCCCCTCCCCCACTCCCACTCAGCTTGCAGGCCGCTTCCCTGCCTTGAAAGCATTGCTCTGGCCCTGAGGGCCACAGACCTACTGGGCTTCAAGCTCAAGGCTCTGCCTGGGCCTGCTGCTTCGGCCAGGGGCTCATTTTTTCCTGGAAAGACAAAGCCATGGCCTCACCCCACGCCTGCACTTTGCCACGGCAGGCAGCCCAGATGTAGGAAAGGCTCTGTGGAGTCAGAAGTGCCGAGACAGGCAGATGGCACCAGAGGGTTTGGGGGCCAGGGCGCAACTGGGCTAGCCCCTCCTCCCGGGAGTCGGGGAGGCCCGGCCTTCCTAGTGCCCAGGCCACGGCTCCGGGGAGAAACCCGCCATGGAGGGCACGCGGGAGGCCCTCTGCCTGAGGTGGCAGGTGTCACGCCAGGGCCACTGCAAGCCTGGCTCGGCTTGCCTGCTTTCTCCAAAGGAGGCTGGCCGACCAGCCGAACCTGGCACCTGGGCCAGGCCCCTTCCAAGGGGACGAGTTCCAGAGGATAGAGCCCTGGGGGCGGCTGCCAAGTCTCCTGGGGCGTGTGCTGGGCCCCCGTCAGAGGAGGAAGCAGCCTGGTAAACGGTGTGCCAGGCCTGAGATCTGGAGGCCTCCCACAGCCGGGTCCCTGTCCTGCCCAGGCCCCCCGAGGGAGGACGATGGCCGGGCAGTGGCGAGCGGGGTGGGGCTGGCGCCGAGCCTGCCCTTGGATGCCCCGGGGAAGGGCGCCGGGGGATGGGCTGCCCCTGGCCAGGTCTGAGGGACCGACCCAGCTCGGGGCTGTCGGGGGCAGAGAGAGAACCCCCCTCCGCCCTTTCCCTTCAGGTTCTTAGGGCTGGCCAAATCCTTCCCAAGACAGCTTGTCTGGAGAAAATCAGACCCAGCTGAAGAACATGTGTCCATGGGGGAAACCCGGGAAACTGAGTCTCCCCACACAATAGCAGAGATTCTCATCTTGCATCCTCTCCTGAGCTAATGACAAAGGTGGATGTCCCGGGTGGGTGGGCCTGTGGAATGGGAGAGGGGAGGAAGTCTATTGTCATGCAGAGGGACATGGAAAGACTTGTCTGAAGCTTATCCCCTGCACTGGGGTCAGGTCGGGAAGGGACGGCACAGAGGTGAGCAGGAACCAACCGGCCTCTCTGTGGTGGGGCTGGCCCCGGGGCAGGCGTGGGGGTGATGGCTGGAAGTGGGATGGCGCGTGAGTTGGCACCAGCCAGCGGTGGAGGCAGAGACTCAGAGGTCAGGGATCTCTCTCTCTGTCTCTGTCTCTCTCTCTCTCCCTCAGGGAGCTGAGGAGAGTAAGGTGGCGCCCCCTGCCCACCTCGCCTACCTCTCCATGGGCCCTTCTTTCTCTGGCCGCTCCGGGAGCCCTGCGGGCTTGGGTTCAAGCCCCCACACACCGCACAGGCCAAGGGCGCATGCGCGACCGCCGGGGCCTAGGGCTGGCCTCGGGGGGCGGGGGGGTCCTCAGTGAAGGCCCCGCCCTCCCTCCAGGCTCTGACCCACCTGCAGCTCTTCCATCGCCGCCCTTCTGGACTCGGCTTCAGCTGTCTCCCTCCCCTCCCCCACTCCCACTCAGCTTGCAGGCCGCTTCCCTGCCTTGAAAGCATTGCTCTGGCCCTGAGGGCCACAGACCTACTGGGCTTCAAGCTCAAGGCTCTGCCTGGGCCTGCTGCTTCGGCCAGGGGCTCATTTTTTCCTGGAAAGACAAAGCCATGGCCTCACCCCACGCCTGCACTTTGCCACGGCAGGCAGCCCAGATGTAGGAAAGGCTCTGTGGAGTCAGAAGTGCCGAGACAGGCAGATGGCACCAGAGGGTTTGGGGGCCAGGGCGCAACTGGGCTAGCCCCTCCTCCCGGGAGTCGGGGAGGCCCGGCCTTCCTAGTGCCCAGGCCACGGCTCCGGGGAGAAACCCGCCATGGAGGGCACGCGGGAGGCCCTCTGCCTGAGGTGGCAGGTGTCACGCCAGGGCCACTGCAAGCCTGGCTCGGCTTGCCTGCTTTCTCCAAAGGAGGCTGGCCGACCAGCCGAACCTGGCACCTGGGCCAGGCCCCTTCCAAGGGGACGAGTTCCAGAGGATAGAGCCCTGGGGGCGGCTGCCAAGTCTCCTGGGGCGTGTGCTGGGCCCCCGTCAGAGGAGGAAGCAGCCTGGTAAACGGTGTGCCAGGCCTGAGATCTGGAGGCCTCCCACAGCCGGGTCCCTGTCCTGCCCAGGCCCCCCGAGGGAGGACGATGGTCGGGCAGTGGCGAGCGGGGTGGGGCTGGCGCCGAGCCTGCCCTTGGATGCCCCGGGGAAGGGCGCCGGGGGATGGGCTGCCCCTGGCCAGGTCTGAGGGACCGACCCAGCTCGGGGCTGTCGGGGGCAGAGAGAGAACCCCCCTCCGCCCTTTCCCTTCAGCTTCTTAGGGCTGGCCAAATCCTTCCCAAGACAGCTTGTCTGGAGAAAATCAGACCCAGCTGAAGAACATGTGTCCATGGGGGAAACCCGGGAAACTGAGTCTCCCCACACAATAGCAGAGATTCTCATCTTGCATCCTCTCCTGAGCTAATGACAAAGGTGGATGTCCCGGGTGGGTGGGCCTGTGGAATGGGAGAGGGGAGGAAGTCTATTGTCATGCAGAGGGACATGGAAAGACTTGTCTGAAGCTTATCCCCTGCACTGGGGTCAGGTCGGGAAGGGACGGCACAGAGGTGAGCAGGAACCAACCGGCCTCTCTGTGGTGGGGCTGGCCCCGGGGCAGGCGTGGGGGTGATGGCTGGAAGTGGGATGGCGCGTGAGTTGGCACCAGCCAGCGGTGGAGGCAGAGACTCAGAGGTCAGGGATCTCTCTCTCTGTCTCTGTCTCTCTCTCTCTCCCTCAGGGAGCTGAGGAGAGTAAGGTGGCGCCCCCTGCCCACCTCGCCTACCTCTCCATGGGCCCTTCTTTCTCTGGCCGCTCCGGGAGCCCTGCGGGCTTGGGTTCAAGCCCCCACACACCGCACAGGCCAAGGGCGCATGCGCGACCGCCGGGGCCTAGGGCTGGCCTCGGGGGGCGGGGGGGTCCTCAGTGAAGGCCCCGCCCTCCCTCCAGGCTCTGACCCAGCTGCAGCTCTTCCATCGCCGCCCTTCTGGACTCGGCTTCAGCTGTCTCCCTCCCCTCCCCCACTCCCACTCAGCTTGCAGGCCGCTTCCCTGCCTTGAAAGCATTGCTCTGGCCCTGAGGGCCACAGACCTACTGGGCTTCAAGCTCAAGGCTCTGCCTGGGCCTGCTGCTTCGGCCAGGGGCTCATTTCTTCCTGGAAAGACAAAGCCATGGCCTCACCCCACGCCTGCACTTTGCCACGGCAGGCAGCCCAGATGTAGGAAAGGCTCTGTGGAGTCAGAAGTGCCGAGACAGGCAGATGGCACCAGAGGGTTTGGGGGCCAGGGCGCAACTGGGCTAGCCCCTCCTCCCGGGAGTCGGGGAGGCCCGGCCTTCCTAGTGCCCAGGCCACGGCTCCGGGGAGAAACCCGCCATGGAGGGCACGCGGGAGGCCCTCTGCCTGAGGTGGCAGGTGTCACGCCAGGGCCACTGCAAGCCTGGCTCGGCTTGCCTGCTTTCTCCAAAGGAGGCTGGCCGACCAGCCGAACCTGGCACCTGGGCCAGGCCCCTTCCAAGGGGACGAGTTCCAGAGGATAGAGCCCTGGGGGCGGCTGCCAAGTCTCCTGGGGCGTGTGCTGGGCCCCCGTCAGAGGAGGAAGCAGCCTGGTAAACGGTGTGCCAGGCCTGAGATCTGGAGGCCTCCCACAGCCGGGTCCCTGTCCTGCCCAGGCCCCCCGAGGGAGGACGATGGTCGGGCAGTGGCGAGCGGGGTGGGGCTGGCGCCGAGCCTGCCCTTGGATGCCCCGGGGAAGGGCGCCGGGGGATGGGCTGCCCCTGGCCAGGTCTGAGGGACCGACCCAGCTCGGGGCTGTCGGGGGCAGAGAGAGAACCCCCCTCCGCCCTTTCCCTTCAGCTTCTTAGGGCTGGCCAAATCCTTCCCAAGACAGCTTGTCTGGAGAAAATCAGACCCAGCTGAAGAACATGTGTCCATGGGGGAAACCCGGGAAACTGAGTCTCCCCACACAATAGCAGAGATTCTCATCTTGCATCCTCTCCTGAGCTAATGACAAAGGTGGATGTCCCGGGTGGGTGGGCCTGTGGAATGGGAGAGGGGAGGAAGTCTATTGTCATGCAGAGGGACATGGAAAGACTTGTCTGAAGCTTATCCCCTGCACTGGGGTCAGGTCGGGAAGGGACGGCAGAGAGGTGAGCAGGAACCAACAGGCCTCTCTGTGGTGGGGCTGGCCCCGGGGCAGGCGTGGGGGTGATGGCTGGAAGTGGGATGGCGCGTGAGTTGGCACCAGCCAGCGGTGGAGGCAGAGACTCAGAGGTCAGGGATCTCTCTCTCTGTCTCTGTCTCTCTCTCTCTCCCTCAGGGAGCTGAGGAGAGTAAGGTGGCGCCCCCTGCCCACCTCGCCTACCTCTCCATGGGCCCTTCTTTCTCTGGCCGCTCCGGGAGCCCTGCGGGCTTGGGTTCAAGCCCCCACACACCGCACAGGCCAAGGGCGCATGCGCGACCGCCGGGGCCTAGGGCTGGCCTCGGGGGGCGGGGGGGTCCTCAGTGAAGGCCCCGCCCTCCCTCCAGGCTCTGACCCAGCTGCAGCTCTTCCATCGCCGCCCTTCTGGACTCGGCTTCAGCTGTCTCCCTCCCCTCCCCCACTCCCACTCAGCTTGCAGGCCGCTTCCCTGCCTTGAAAGCATTGCTCTGGCCCTGAGGGCCACAGACCTACTGGGCTTCAAGCTCAAGGCTCTGCCTGGGCCTGCTGCTTCGGCCAGGGGCTCATTTCTTCCTGGAAAGACAAAGCCATGGCCTCACCCCACGCCTGCACTTTGCCACGGCAGGCAGCCCAGATGTAGGAAAGGCTCTGTGGAGTCAGAAGTGCCGAGACAGGCAGATGGCACCAGAGGGTTTGGGGGCCAGGGCGCAACTGGGCTAGCCCCTCCTCCCGGGAGTCGGGGAGGCCCGGCCTTCCTAGTGCCCAGGCCACGGCTCCGGGGAGAAACCCGCCATGGAGGGCACGCGGGAGGCCCTCTGCCTGAGCTGGCTGGTGTCACGCCAGGGCCACTGCAAGCCTGGCTCGGCTTGCCTGCTTTCTCCAAAGGAGGCTGGCCGACCAGCCGAACCTGGCACCTGGGCCAGGCCCCTTCCAAGGGGACGAGTTCCAGAGGATAGAGCCCTGGGGGCGGCTGCCAAGTCTCCTGGGGCGTGTGCTGGGCCCCCGTCAGAGGAGGAAGCAGCCTGGTAAACGGTGTGCCAGGCCTGAGATCTGGAGGCCTCCCACAGCCGGGTCCCTGTCCTGCCCAGGCCCCCCGAGGGAGGACGATGGTCGGGCAGTGGCGAGCGGGGTGGGGCTGGCGCCGAGCCTGCCCTTGGATGCCCCGGGGAAGGGCGCCGGGGGATGGGCTGCCCCTGGCCAGGTCTGAGGGACCGACCCAGCTCGGGGCTGTCGGGGGCAGAGAGAGAACCCCCCTCCGCCCTTTCCCTTCAGGTTCTTAGGGCTGGCCAAATCCTTCCCAAGACAGCTTGTCTGGAGAAAATCAGACCCAGCTGAAGAACATGTGTCCATGGGGGAAACCCGGGAAACTGAGTCTCCCCACACAATAGCAGAGATTCTCATCTTGCATCCTCTCCTGAGCTAATGACAAAGGTGGATGTCCCGGGTGGGTGGGCCTGTGGAATGGGAGAGGGGAGGAAGTCTATTGTCATGCAGAGGGACATGGAAAGACTTGTCTGAAGCTTATCCCCTGCACTGGGGTCAGGTCGGGAAGGGACGGCACAGAGGTGAGCAGGAACCAACCGGCCTCTCTGTGGTGGGGCTGGCCCCGGGGCAGGCGTGGGGGTGATGGCTGGAAGTGGGATGGCGCGTGAGTTGGCACCAGCCAGCGGTGGAGGCAGAGACTCAGAGGTCAGGGATCTCTCTCTCTGTCTCTGTCTCTCTCTCTCTCCCTCAGGGAGCTGAGGAGAGTAAGGTGGCGCCCCCTGCCCACCTCGCCTACCTCTCCATGGGCCCTTCTTTCTCTGGCCGCTCCGGGAGCCCTGCGGGCTTGGGTTCAAGCCCCCACACACCGCACAGGCCAAGGGCGCATGCGCGACCGCCGGGGCCTAGGGCTGGCCTCGGGGGGCGGGGGGGTCCTCAGTGAAGGCCCCGCCCTCCCTCCAGGCTCTGACCCAGCTGCAGCTCTTCCATCGCCGCCCTTCTGGACTCGGCTTCAGCTGTCTCCCTCCCCTCCCCCACTCCCACTCAGCTTGCAGGCCGCTTCCCTGCCTTGAAAGCATTGCTCTGGCCCTGAGGGCCACAGACCTACTGGGCTTCAAGCTCAAGGCTCTGCCTGGGCCTGCTGCTTCGGCCAGGGGCTCATTTCTTCCTGGAAAGACAAAGCCATGGCCTCACCCCACGCCTGCACTTTGCCACGGCAGGCAGCCCAGATGTAGGAAAGGCTCTGTGGAGTCAGAAGTGCCGAGACAGGCAGATGGCACCAGAGGGTTTGGGGGCCAGGGCGCAACTGGGCTAGCCCCTCCTCCCGGGAGTCGGGGAGGCCCGGCCTTCCTAGTGCCCAGGCCACGGCTCCGGGGAGAAACCCGCCATGGAGGGCACGCGGGAGGCCCTCTGCCTGAGGTGGCAGGTGTCACGCCAGGGCCACTGCAAGCCTGGCTCGGCTTGCCTGCTTTCTCCAAAGGAGGCTGGCCGACCAGCCGAACCTGGCACCTGGGCCAGGCCCCTTCCAAGGGGACGAGTTCCAGAGGATAGAGCCCTGGGGGCGGCTGCCAAGTCTCCTGGGGCGTGTGCTGGGCCCCCGTCAGAGGAGGAAGCAGCCTGGTAAACGGTGTGCCAGGCCTGAGATCTGGAGGCCTCCCACAGCCGGGTCCCTGTCCTGCCCAGGCCCCCCCGAGGGAGGACGATGGCCGGGCAGTGGCGAGCGGGGTGGGGCTGGCGCCGAGCCTGCCCTTGGATGCCCCGGGGAAGGGCGCCGGGGGATGGGCTGCCCCTGGCCAGGTCTGAGGGACCGACCCAGCTCGGGGCTGTCGGGGGCAGAGAGAGAACCCCCCTCCGCCCTTTCCCTTCAGGTTCTTAGGGCTGGCCAAATCCTTCCCAAGACAGCTTGTCTGGAGAAAATCAGACCCAGCTGAAGAACATGTGTCCATGGGGGAAACCCGGGAAACTGAGTCTCCCCACACAATAGCAGAGATTCTCATCTTGCATCCTCTCCTGAGCTAATGACAAAGGTGGATGTCCCGGGTGGGTGGGCCTGTGGAATGGGAGAGGGGAGGAAGTCTATTGTCATGCAGAGGGACATGGAAAGACTTGTCTGAAGCTTATCCCCTGCACTGGGGTCAGGTCGGGAAGGGACGGCACAGAGGTGAGCAGGAACCAACCGGCCTCTCTGTGGTGGGGCTGGCCCCGGGGCAGGCGTGGGGGTGATGGCTGGAAGTGGGATGGCGCGTGAGTTGGCACCAGCCAGCGGTGGAGGCAGAGACTCAGAGGTCAGGGATCTCTCTCTCTGTCTCTGTCTCTCTCTCTCTCCCTCAGGGAGCTGAGGAGAGTAAGGTGGCGCCCCCTGCCCACCTCGCCTACCTCTCCATGGGCCCTTCTTTCTCTGGCCGCTCCGGGAGCCCTGCGGGCTTGGGTTCAAGCCCCCACACACCGCACAGGCCAAGGGCGCATGCGCGACCGCCGGGGCCTAGGGCTGGCCTCGGGGGGCGGGGGGGTCCTCAGTGAAGGCCCCGCCCTCCCTCCAGGCTCTGACCCAGCTGCAGCTCTTCCATCGCCGCCCTTCTGGACTCGGCTTCAGCTGTCTCCCTCCCCTCCCCCACTCCCACTCAGCTTGCAGGCCGCTTCCCTGCCTTGAAAGCATTGCTCTGGCCCTGAGGGCCACAGACCTACTGGGCTTCAAGCTCAAGGCTCTGCCTGGGCCTGCTGCTTCGGCCAGGGGCTCATTTCTTCCTGGAAAGACAAAGCCATGGCCTCACCCCACGCCTGCACTTTGCCACGGCAGGCAGCCCAGATGTAGGAAAGGCTCTGTGGAGTCAGAAGTGCCGAGACAGGCAGATGGCACCAGAGGGTTTGGGGGCCAGGGCGCAACTGGGCTAGCCCCTCCTCCCGGGAGTCGGGGAGGCCCGGCCTTCCTAGTGCCCAGGCCACGGCTCCGGGGAGAAACCCGCCATGGAGGGCACGCGGGAGGCCCTCTGCCTGAGGTGGCAGGTGTCACGCCAGGGCCACTGCAAGCCTGGCTCGGCTTGCCTGCTTTCTCCAAAGGAGGCTGGCCGACCAGCCGAACCTGGCACCTGGGCCAGGCCCCTTCCAAGGGGACGAGTTCCAGAGGATAGAGCCCTGGGGGCGGCTGCCAAGTCTCCTGGGGCGTGTGCTGGGCCCCCGTCAGAGGAGGAAGCAGCCTGGTAAACGGTGTGCCAGGCCTGAGATCTGGAGGCCTCCCACAGCCGGGTCCCTGTCCTGCCCAGGCCCCCCGAGGGAGGACGATGGCCGGGCAGTGGCGAGCGGGGTGGGGCTGGCGCCGAGCCTGCCCTTGGATGCCCCGGGGAAGGGCGCCGGGGGATGGGCTGCCCCTGGCCAGGTCTGAGGGACCGACCCAGCTCGGGGCTGTCGGGGGCAGAGAGAGAACCCCCCTCCGCCCTTTCCCTTCAGGTTCTTAGGGCTGGCCAAATCCTTCCCAAGACAGCTTGTCTGGAGAAAATCAGACCCAGCTGAAGAACATGTGTCCATGGGGGAAACCCGGGAAACTGAGTCTCCCCACACAATAGCAGAGATTCTCATCTTGCATCCTCTCCTGAGCTAATGACAAAGGTGGATGTCCCGGGTGGGTGGGCCTGTGGAATGGGAGAGGGGAGGAAGTCTATTGTCATGCAGAGGGACATGGAAAGACTTGTCTGAAGCTTATCCCCTGCACTGGGGTCAGGTCGGGAAGGGACGGCACAGAGGTGAGCAGGAACCAACCGGCCTCTCTGTGGTGGGGCTGGCCCCGGGGCAGGCGTGGGGGTGATGGCTGGAAGTGGGATGGCGCGTGAGTTGGCACCAGCCAGCGGTGGAGGCAGAGACTCAGAGGTCAGGGATCTCTCTCTCTGTCTCTGTCTCTCTCTCTCTCCCTCAGGGAGCTGAGGAGAGTAAGGTGGCGCCCCCTGCCCACCTCGCCTACCTCTCCATGGGCCCTTCTTTCTCTGGCCGCTCCGGGAGCCCTGCGGGCTTGGGTTCAAGCCCCCACACACCGCACAGGCCAAGGGCGCATGCGCGACCGCCGGGGCCTAGGGCTGGCCTCGGGGGGCGGGGGGGTCCTCAGTGAAGGCCCCGCCCTCCCTCCAGGCTCTGACCCAGCTGCAGCTCTTCCATCGCCGCCCTTCTGGACTCGGCTTCAGCTGTCTCCCTCCCCTCCCCCACTCCCACTCAGCTTGCAGGCCGCTTCCCTGCCTTGAAAGCATTGCTCTGGCCCTGAGGGCCACAGACCTACTGGGCTTCAAGCTCAAGGCTCTGCCTGGGCCTGCTGCTTCGGCCAGGGGCTCATTTCTTCCTGGAAAGACAAAGCCATGGCCTCACCCCACGCCTGCACTTTGCCACGGCAGGCAGCCCAGATGTAGGAAAGGCTCTGTGGAGTCAGAAGTGCCGAGACAGGCAGATGGCACCAGAGGGTTTGGGGGCCAGGGCGCAACTGGGCTAGCCCCTCCTCCCGGGAGTCGGGGAGGCCCGGCCTTCCTAGTGCCCAGGCCACGGCTCCGGGGAGAAACCCGCCATGGAGGGCACGCGGGAGGCCCTCTGCCTGAGGTGGCAGGTGTCACGCCAGGGCCACTGCAAGCCTGGCTCGGCTTGCCTGCTTTCTCCAAAGGAGGCTGGCCGACCAGCCGAACCTGGCACCTGGGCCAGGCCCCTTCCAAGGGGACGAGTTCCAGAGGATAGAGCCCTGGGGGCGGCTGCCAAGTCTCCTGGGGCGTGTGCTGGGCCCCCGTCAGAGGAGGAAGCAGCCTGGTAAACGGTGTGCCAGGCCTGAGATCTGGAGGCCTCCCACAGCCGGGTCCCTGTCCTGCCCAGGCCCCCCGAGGGAGGACGATGGTCGGGCAGTGGCGAGCGGGGTGGGGCTGGCGCCGAGCCTGCCCTTGGATGCCCCGGGGAAGGGCGCCGGGGGATGGGCTGCCCCTGGCCAGGTCTGAGGGACCGACCCAGCTCGGGGCTGTCGGGGGCAGAGAGAGAACCCCCCTCCGCCCTTTCCCTTCAGCTTCTTAGGGCTGGCCAAATCCTTCCCAAGACAGCTTGTCTGGAGAAAATCAGACCCAGCTGAAGAACATGTGTCCATGGGGGAAACCCGGGAAACTGAGTCTCCCCACACAATAGCAGAGATTCTCATCTTGCATCCTCTCCTGAGCTAATGACAAAGGTGGATGTCCCGGGTGGGTGGGCCTGTGGAATGGGAGAGGGGAGGAAGTCTATTGTCATGCAGAGGGACATGGAAAGACTTGTCTGAAGCTTATCCCCTGCACTGGGGTCAGGTCGGGAAGGGACGGCACAGAGGTGAGCAGGAACCAACCGGCCTCTCTGTGGTGGGGCTGGCCCCGGGGCAGGCGTGGGGGTGATGGCTGGAAGTGGGATGGCGCGTGAGTTGGCACCAGCCAGCGGTGGAGGCAGAGACTCAGAGGTCAGGGATCTCTCTCTCTGTCTCTGTCTCTCTCTCTCTCCCTCAGGGAGCTGAGGAGAGTAAGGTGGCGCCCCCTGCCCACCTCGCCTACCTCTCCATGGGCCCTTCTTTCTCTGGCCGCTCCGGGAGCCCTGCGGGCTTGGGTTCAAGCCCCCACACACCGCACAGGCCAAGGGCGCATGCGCGACCGCCGGGGCCTAGGGCTGGCCTCGGGGGGCGGGGGGGTCCTCAGTGAAGGCCCCGCCCTCCCTCCAGGCTCTGACCCAGCTGCAGCTCTTCCATCGCCGCCCTTCTGGACTCGGCTTCAGCTGTCTCCCTCCCCTCCCCCACTCCCACTCAGCTTGCAGGCCGCTTCCCTGCCTTGAAAGCATTGCTCTGGCCCTGAGGGCCACAGACCTACTGGGCTTCAAGCTCAAGGCTCTGCCTGGGCCTGCTGCTTCGGCCAGGGGCTCATTTCTTCCTGGAAAGACAAAGCCATGGCCTCACCCCACGCCTGCACTTTGCCACGGCAGGCAGCCCAGATGTAGGAAAGGCTCTGTGGAGTCAGAAGTGCCGAGACAGGCAGATGGCACCAGAGGGTTTGGGGGCCAGGGCGCAACTGGGCTAGCCCCTCCTCCCGGGAGTCGGGGAGGCCCGGCCTTCCTAGTGCCCAGGCCACGGCTCCGGGGAGAAACCCGCCATGGAGGGCACGCGGGAGGCCCTCTGCCTGAGGTGGCAGGTGTCACGCCAGGGCCACTGCAAGCCTGGCTCGGCTTGCCTGCTTTCTCCAAAGGAGGCTGGCCGACCAGCCGAACCTGGCACCTGGGCCAGGCCCCTTCCAAGGGGACGAGTTCCAGAGGATAGAGCCCTGGGGGCGGCTGCCAAGTCTCCTGGGGCGTGTGCTGGGCCCCCGTCAGAGGAGGAAGCAGCCTGGTAAACGGTGTGCCAGGCCTGAGATCTGGAGGCCTCCCACAGCCGGGTCCCTGTCCTGCCCAGGCCCCCCGAGGGAGGACGATGGTCGGGCAGTGGCGAGCGGGGTGGGGCTGGCGCCGAGCCTGCCCTTGGATGCCCCGGGGAAGGGCGCCGGGGGATGGGCTGCCCCTGGCCAGGTCTGAGGGACCGACCCAGCTCGGGGCTGTCGGGGGCAGAGAGAGAACCCCCCTCCGCCCTTTCCCTTCAGCTTCTTAGGGCTGGCCAAATCCTTCCCAAGACAGCTTGTCTGGAGAAAATCAGACCCAGCTGAAGAACATGTGTCCATGGGGGAAACCCGGGAAACTGAGTCTCCCCACACAATAGCAGAGATTCTCATCTTGCATCCTCTCCTGAGCTAATGACAAAGGTGGATGTCCCGGGTGGGTGGGCCTGTGGAATGGGAGAGGGGAGGAAGTCTATTGTCATGCAGAGGGACATGGAAAGACTTGTCTGAAGCTTATCCCCTGCACTGGGGTCAGGTCGGGAAGGGACGGCACAGAGGTGAGCAGGAACCAACCGGCCTCTCTGTGGTGGGGCTGGCCCCGGGGCAGGCGTGGGGGTGATGGCTGGAAGTGGGATGGCGCGTGAGTTGGCACCAGCCAGCGGTGGAGGCAGAGACTCAGAGGTCAGGGATCTCTCTCTCTGTCTCTGTCTCTCTCTCTCTCCCTCAGGGAGCTGAGGAGAGTAAGGTGGCGCCCCCTGCCCACCTCGCCTACCTCTCCATGGGCCCTTCTTTCTCTGGCCGCTCCGGGAGCCCTGCGGGCTTGGGTTCAAGCCCCCACACACCGCACAGGCCAAGGGCGCATGCGCGACCGCCGGGGCCTAGGGCTGGCCTCGGGGGGCGGGGGGGTCCTCAGTGAAGGCCCCGCCCTCCCTCCAGGCTCTGACCCAGCTGCAGCTCTTCCATCGCCGCCCTTCTGGACTCGGCTTCAGCTGTCTCCCTCCCCTCCCCCACTCCCACTCAGCTTGCAGGCCGCTTCCCTGCCTTGAAAGCATTGCTCTGGCCCTGAGGGCCACAGACCTACTGGGCTTCAAGCTCAAGGCTCTGCCTGGGCCTGCTGCTTCGGCCAGGGGCTCATTTCTTCCTGGAAAGACAAAGCCATGGCCTCACCCCACGCCTGCACTTTGCCACGGCAGGCAGCCCAGATGTAGGAAAGGCTCTGTGGAGTCAGAAGTGCCGAGACAGGCAGATGGCACCAGAGGGTTTGGGGGCCAGGGCGCAACTGGGCTAGCCCCTCCTCCCGGGAGTCGGGGAGGCCCGGCCTTCCTAGTGCCCAGGCCACGGCTCCGGGGAGAAACCCGCCATGGAGGGCACGCGGGAGGCCCTCTGCCTGAGGTGGCAGGTGTCACGCCAGGGCCACTGCAAGCCTGGCTCGGCTTGCCTGCTTTCTCCAAAGGAGGCTGGCCGACCAGCCGAACCTGGCACCTGGGCCAGGCCCCTTCCAAGGGGACGAGTTCCAGAGGATAGAGCCCTGGGGGCGGCTGCCAAGTCTCCTGGGGCGTGTGCTGGGCCCCCGTCAGAGGAGGAAGCAGCCTGGTAAACGGTGTGCCAGGCCTGAGATCTGGAGGCCTCCCACAGCCGGGTCCCTGTCCTGCCCAGGCCCCCCGAGGGAGGACGATGGTCGGGCAGTGGCGAGCGGGGTGGGGCTGGCGCCGAGCCTGCCCTTGGATGCCCCGGGGAAGGGCGCCGGGGGATGGGCTGCCCCTGGCCAGGTCTGAGGGACCGACCCAGCTCGGGGCTGTCGGGGGCAGAGAGAGAACCCCCCTCCGCCCTTTCCCTTCAGCTTCTTAGGGCTGGCCAAATCCTTCCCAAGACAGCTTGTCTGGAGAAAATCAGACCCAGCTGAAGAACATGTGTCCATGGGGGAAACCCGGGAAACTGAGTCTCCCCACACAATAGCAGAGATTCTCATCTTGCATCCTCTCCTGAGCTAATGACAAAGGTGGATGTCCCGGGTGGGTGGGCCTGTGGAATGGGAGAGGGGAGGAAGTCTATTGTCATGCAGAGGGACATGGAAAGACTTGTCTGAAGCTTATCCCCTGCACTGGGGTCAGGTCGGGAAGGGACGGCACAGAGGTGAGCAGGAACCAACCGGCCTCTCTGTGGTGGGGCTGGCCCCGGGGCAGGCGTGGGGGTGATGGCTGGAAGTGGGATGGCGCGTGAGTTGGCACCAGCCAGCGGTGGAGGCAGAGACTCAGAGGTCAGGGATCTCTCTCTCTGTCTCTGTCTCTCTCTCTCTCCCTCAGGGAGCTGAGGAGAGTAAGGTGGCGCCCCCTGCCCACCTCGCCTACCTCTCCATGGGCCCTTCTTTCTCTGGCCGCTCCGGGAGCCCTGCGGGCTTGGGTTCAAGCCCCCACACACCGCACAGGCCAAGGGCGCATGCGCGACCGCCGGGGCCTAGGGCTGGCCTCGGGGGGCGGGGGGGTCCTCAGTGAAGGCCCCGCCCTCCCTCCAGGCTCTGACCCAGCTGCAGCTCTTCCATCGCCGCCCTTCTGGACTCGGCTTCAGCTGTCTCCCTCCCCTCCCCCACTCCCACTCAGCTTGCAGGCCGCTTCCCTGCCTTGAAAGCATTGCTCTGGCCCTGAGGGCCACAGACCTACTGGGCTTCAAGCTCAAGGCTCTGCCTGGGCCTGCTGCTTCGGCCAGGGGCTCATTTCTTCCTGGAAAGACAAAGCCATGGCCTCACCCCACGCCTGCACTTTGCCACGGCAGGCAGCCCAGATGTAGGAAAGGCTCTGTGGAGTCAGAAGTGCCGAGACAGGCAGATGGCACCAGAGGGTTTGGGGGCCAGGGCGCAACTGGGCTAGCCCCTCCTCCCGGGAGTCGGGGAGGCCCGGCCTTCCTAGTGCCCAGGCCACGGCTCCGGGGAGAAACCCGCCATGGAGGGCACGCGGGAGGCCCTCTGCCTGAGGTGGCAGGTGTCACGCCAGGGCCACTGCAAGCCTGGCTCGGCTTGCCTGCTTTCTCCAAAGGAGGCTGGCCGACCAGCCGAACCTGGCACCTGGGCCAGGCCCCTTCCAAGGGGACGAGTTCCAGAGGATAGAGCCCTGGGGGCGGCTGCCAAGTCTCCTGGGGCGTGTGCTGGGCCCCCGTCAGAGGAGGAAGCAGCCTGGTAAACGGTGTGCCAGGCCTGAGATCTGGAGGCCTCCCACAGCCGGGTCCCTGTCCTGCCCAGGCCCCCCGAGGGAGGACGATGGTCGGGCAGTGGCGAGCGGGGTGGGGCTGGCGCCGAGCCTGCCCTTGGATGCCCCGGGGAAGGGCGCCGGGGGATGGGCTGCCCCTGGCCAGGTCTGAGGGACCGACCCAGCTCGGGGCTGTCGGGGGCAGAGAGAGAACCCCCCTCCGCCCTTTCCCTTCAGGTTCTTAGGGCTGGCCAAATCCTTCCCAAGACAGCTTGTCTGGAGAAAATCAGACCCAGCTGAAGAACATGTGTCCATGGGGGAAACCCGGGAAACTGAGTCTCCCCACACAATAGCAGAGATTCTCATCTTGCATCCTCTCCTGAGCTAATGACAAAGGTGGATGTCCCGGGTGGGTGGGCCTGTGGAATGGGAGAGGGGAGGAAGTCTATTGTCATGCAGAGGGACATGGAAAGACTTGTCTGAAGCTTATCCCCTGCACTGGGGTCAGGTCGGGAAGGGACGGCACAGAGGTGAGCAGGAACCAACCGGCCTCTCTGTGGTGGGGCTGGCCCCGGGGCAGGCGTGGGGGTGATGGCTGGAAGTGGGATGGCGCGTGAGTTGGCACCAGCCAGCGGTGGAGGCAGAGACTCAGAGGTCAGGGATCTCTCTCTCTGTCTCTGTCTCTCTCTCTCTCCCTCAGGGAGCTGAGGAGAGTAAGGTGGCGCCCCCTGCCCACCTCGCCTACCTCTCCATGGGCCCTTCTTTCTCTGGCCGCTCCGGGAGCCCTGCGGGCTTGGGTTCAAGCCCCCACACACCGCACAGGCCAAGGGCGCATGCGCGACCGCCGGGGCCTAGGGCTGGCCTCGGGGGGCGGGGGGGTCCTCAGTGAAGGCCCCGCCCTCCCTCCAGGCTCTGACCCAGCTGCAGCTCTTCCATCGCCGCCCTTCTGGACTCGGCTTCAGCTGTCTCCCTCCCCTCCCCCACTCCCACTCAGCTTGCAGGCCGCTTCCCTGCCTTGAAAGCATTGCTCTGGCCCTGAGGGCCACAGACCTACTGGGCTTCAAGCTCAAGGCTCTGCCTGGGCCTGCTGCTTCGGCCAGGGGCTCATTTCTTCCTGGAAAGACAAAGCCATGGCCTCACCCCACGCCTGCACTTTGCCACGGCAGGCAGCCCAGATGTAGGAAAGGCTCTGTGGAGTCAGAAGTGCCGAGACAGGCAGATGGCACCAGAGGGTTTGGGGGCCAGGGCGCAACTGGGCTAGCCCCTCCTCCCGGGAGTCGGGGAGGCCCGGCCTTCCTAGTGCCCAGGCCACGGCTCCGGGGAGAAACCCGCCATGGAGGGCACGCGGGAGGCCCTCTGCCTGAGGTGGCAGGTGTCACGCCAGGGCCACTGCAAGCCTGGCTCGGCTTGCCTGCTTTCTCCAAAGGAGGCTGGCCGACCAGCCGAACCTGGCACCTGGGCCAGGCCCCTTCCAAGGGGACGAGTTCCAGAGGATAGAGCCCTGGGGGCGGCTGCCAAGTCTCCTGGGGCGTGTGCTGGGCCCCCGTCAGAGGAGGAAGCAGCCTGGTAAACGGTGTGCCAGGCCTGAGATCTGGAGGCCTCCCACAGCCGGGTCCCTGTCCTGCCCAGGCCCCCCGAGGGAGGACGATGGTCGGGCAGTGGCGAGCGGGGTGGGGCTGGCGCCGAGCCTGCCCTTGGATGCCCCGGGGAAGGGCGCCGGGGGATGGGCTGCCCCTGGCCAGGTCTGAGGGACCGACCCAGCTCGGGGCTGTCGGGGGCAGAGAGAGAACCCCCCTCCGCCCTTTCCCTTCAGGTTCTTAGGGCTGGCCAAATCCTTCCCAAGACAGCTTGTCTGGAGAAAATCAGACCCAGCTGAAGAACATGTGTCCATGGGGGAAACCCGGGAAACTGAGTCTCCCCACACAATAGCAGAGATTCTCATCTTGCATCCTCTCCTGAGCTAATGACAAAGGTGGATGTCCCGGGTGGGTGGGCCTGTGGAATGGGAGAGGGGAGGAAGTCTATTGTCATGCAGAGGGACATGGAAAGACTTGTCTGAAGCTTATCCCCTGCACTGGGGTCAGGTCGGGAAGGGACGGCACAGAGGTGAGCAGGAACCAACCGGCCTCTCTGTGGTGGGGCTGGCCCCGGGGCAGGCGTGGGGGTGATGGCTGGAAGTGGGATGGCGCGTGAGTTGGCACCAGCCAGCGGTGGAGGCAGAGACTCAGAGGTCAGGGATCTCTCTCTCTGTCTCTGTCTCTCTCTCTCTCCCTCAGGGAGCTGAGGAGAGTAAGGTGGCGCCCCCTGCCCACCTCGCCTACCTCTCCATGGGCCCTTCTTTCTCTGGCCGCTCCGGGAGCCCTGCGGGCTTGGGTTCAAGCCCCCACACACCGCACAGGCCAAGGGCGCATGCGCGACCGCCGGGGCCTAGGGCTGGCCTCGGGGGGCGGGGGGGTCCTCAGTGAAGGCCCCGCCCTCCCTCCAGGCTCTGACCCAGCTGCAGCTCTTCCATCGCCGCCCTTCTGGACTCGGCTTCAGCTGTCTCCCTCCCCTCCCCCACTCCCACTCAGCTTGCAGGCCGCTTCCCTGCCTTGAAAGCATTGCTCTGGCCCTGAGGGCCACAGACCTACTGGGCTTCAAGCTCAAGGCTCTGCCTGGGCCTGCTGCTTCGGCCAGGGGCTCATTTCTTCCTGGAAAGACAAAGCCATGGCCTCACCCCACGCCTGCACTTTGCCACGGCAGGCAGCCCAGATGTAGGAAAGGCTCTGTGGAGTCAGAAGTGCCGAGACAGGCAGATGGCACCAGAGGGTTTGGGGGCCAGGGCGCAACTGGGCTAGCCCCTCCTCCCGGGAGTCGGGGAGGCCCGGCCTTCCTAGTGCCCAGGCCACGGCTCCGGGGAGAAACCCGCCATGGAGGGCACGCGGGAGGCCCTCTGCCTGAGGTGGCAGGTGTCACGCCAGGGCCACTGCAAGCCTGGCTCGGCTTGCCTGCTTTCTCCAAAGGAGGCTGGCCGACCAGCCGAACCTGGCACCTGGGCCAGGCCCCTTCCAAGGGGACGAGTTCCAGAGGATAGAGCCCTGGGGGCGGCTGCCAAGTCTCCTGGGGCGTGTGCTGGGCCCCCGTCAGAGGAGGAAGCAGCCTGGTAAACGGTGTGCCAGGCCTGAGATCTGGAGGCCTCCCACAGCCGGGTCCCTGTCCTGCCCAGGCCCCCCGAGGGAGGACGATGGTCGGGCAGTGGCGAGCGGGGTGGGGCTGGCGCCGAGCCTGCCCTTGGATGCCCCGGGGAAGGGCGCCGGGGGATGGGCTGCCCCTGGCCAGGTCTGAGGGACCGACCCAGCTCGGGGCTGTCGGGGGCAGAGAGAGAACCCCCCTCCGCCCTTTCCCTTCAGGTTCTTAGGGCTGGCCAAATCCTTCCCAAGACAGCTTGTCTGGAGAAAATCAGACCCAGCTGAAGAACATGTGTCCATGGGGGAAACCCGGGAAACTGAGTCTCCCCACACAATAGCAGAGATTCTCATCTTGCATCCTCTCCTGAGCTAATGACAAAGGTGGATGTCCCGGGTGGGTGGGCCTGTGGAATGGGAGAGGGGAGGAAGTCTATTGTCATGCAGAGGGACATGGAAAGACTTGTCTGAAGCTTATCCCCTGCACTGGGGTCAGGTCGGGAAGGGACGGCACAGAGGTGAGCAGGAACCAACCGGCCTCTCTGTGGTGGGGCTGGCCCCGGGGCAGGCGTGGGGGTGATGGCTGGAAGTGGGATGGCGCGTGAGTTGGCACCAGCCAGCGGTGGAGGCAGAGACTCAGAGGTCAGGGATCTCTCTCTCTGTCTCTGTCTCTCTCTCTCTCCCTCAGGGAGCTGAGGAGAGTAAGGTGGCGCCCCCTGCCCACCTCGCCTACCTCTCCATGGGCCCTTCTTTCTCTGGCCGCTCCGGGAGCCCTGCGGGCTTGGGTTCAAGCCCCCACACACCGCACAGGCCAAGGGCGCATGCGCGACCGCCGGGGCCTAGGGCTGGCCTCGGGGGGCGGGGGGGTCCTCAGTGAAGGCCCCGCCCTACCTCCAGGCTCTGACCCAGCTGCAGCTCTTCCATCGCCGCCCTTCTGGACTCGGCTTCAGCTGTCTCCCTCCCCTCCCCCACTCCCACTCAGCTTGCAGGCCGCTTCCCTGCCTTGAAAGCATTGCTCTGGCCCTGAGGGCCACAGACCTACTGGGCTTCAAGCTCAAGGCTCTGCCTGGGCCTGCTGCTTCGGCCAGGGGCTCATTTCTTCCTGGAAAGACAAAGCCATGGCCTCACCCCACGCCTGCACTTTGCCACGGCAGGCAGCCCAGATGTAGGAAAGGCTCTGTGGAGTCAGAAGTGCCGAGACAGGCAGATGGCACCAGAGGGTTTGGGGGCCAGGGCGCAACTGGGCTAGCCCCTCCTCCCGGGAGTCGGGGAGGCCCGGCCTTCCTAGTGCCCAGGCCACGGCTCCGGGGAGAAACCCGCCATGGAGGGCACGCGGGAGGCCCTCTGCCTGAGGTGGCAGGTGTCACGCCAGGGCCACTGCAAGCCTGGCTCGGCTTGCCTGCTTTCTCCAAAGGAGGCTGGCCGACCAGCCGAACCTGGCACCTGGGCCAGGCCCCTTCCAAGGGGACGAGTTCCAGAGGATAGAGCCCTGGGGGCGGCTGCCAAGTCTCCTGGGGCGTGTGCTGGGCCCCCGTCAGAGGAGGAAGCAGCCTGGTAAACGGTGTGCCAGGCCTGAGATCTGGAGGCCTCCCACAGCCGGGTCCCTGTCCTGCCCAGGCCCCCCGAGGGAGGACGATGGTCGGGCAGTGGCGAGCGGGGTGGGGCTGGCGCCGAGCCTGCCCTTGGATGCCCCGGGGAAGGGCGCCGGGGGATGGGCTGCCCCTGGCCAGGTCTGAGGGACCGACCCAGCTCGGGGCTGTCGGGGGCAGAGAGAGAACCCCCCTCCGCCCTTTCCCTTCAGGTTCTTAGGGCTGGCCAAATCCTTCCCAAGACAGCTTGTCTGGAGAAAATCAGACCCAGCTGAAGAACATGTGTCCATGGGGGAAACCCGGGAAACTGAGTCTCCCCACACAATAGCAGAGATTCTCATCTTGCATCCTCTCCTGAGCTAATGACAAAGGTGGATGTCCCGGGTGGGTGGGCCTGTGGAATGGGAGAGGGGAGGAAGTCTATTGTCATGCAGAGGGACATGGAAAGACTTGTCTGAAGCTTATCCCCTGCACTGGGGTCAGGTCGGGAAGGGACGGCACAGAGGTGAGCAGGAACCAACCGGCCTCTCTGTGGTGGGGCTGGCCCCGGGGCAGGCGTGGGGGTGATGGCTGGAAGTGGGATGGCGCGTGAGTTGGCACCAGCCAGCGGTGGAGGCAGAGACTCAGAGGTCAGGGATCTCTCTCTCTGTCTCTGTCTCTCTCTCTCTCCCTCAGGGAGCTGAGGAGAGTAAGGTGGCGCCCCCTGCCCACCTCGCCTACCTCTCCATGGGCCCTTCTTTCTCTGGCCGCTCCGGGAGCCCTGCGGGCTTGGGTTCAAGCCCCCACACACCGCACAGGCCAAGGGCGCATGCGCGACCGCCGGGGCCTAGGGCTGGCCTCGGGGGGCGGGGGGGTCCTCAGTGAAGGCCCCGCCCTCCCTCCAGGCTCTGACCCAGCTGCAGCTCTTCCATCGCCGCCCTTCTGGACTCGGCTTCAGCTGTCTCCCTCCCCTCCCCCACTCCCACTCAGCTTGCAGGCCGCTTCCCTGCCTTGAAAGCATTGCTCTGGCCCTGAGGGCCACAGACCTACTGGGCTTCAAGCTCAAGGCTCTGCCTGGGCCTGCTGCTTCGGCCAGGGGCTCATTTCTTCCTGGAAAGACAAAGCCATGGCCTCACCCCACGCCTGCACTTTGCCACGGCAGGCAGCCCAGATGTAGGAAAGGCTCTGTGGAGTCAGAAGTGCCGAGACAGGCAGATGGCACCAGAGGGTTTGGGGGCCAGGGCGCAACTGGGCTAGCCCCTCCTCCCGGGAGTCGGGGAGGCCCGGCCTTCCTAGTGCCCAGGCCACGGCTCCGGGGAGAAACCCGCCATGGAGGGCACGCGGGAGGCCCTCTGCCTGAGGTGGCAGGTGTCACGCCAGGGCCACTGCAAGCCTGGCTCGGCTTGCCTGCTTTCTCCAAAGGAGGCTGGCCGACCAGCCGAACCTGGCACCTGGGCCAGGCCCCTTCCAAGGGGACGAGTTCCAGAGGATAGAGCCCTGGGGGCGGCTGCCAAGTCTCCTGGGGCGTGTGCTGGGCCCCCGTCAGAGGAGGAAGCAGCCTGGTAAACGGTGTGCCAGGCCTGAGATCTGGAGGCCTCCCACAGCCGGGTCCCTGTCCTGCCCAGGCCCCCCGAGGGAGGACGATGGTCGGGCAGTGGCGAGCGGGGTGGGGCTGGCGCCGAGCCTGCCCTTGGATGCCCCGGGGAAGGGCGCCGGGGGATGGGCTGCCCCTGGCCAGGTCTGAGGGACCGACCCAGCTCGGGGCTGTCGGGGGCAGAGAGAGAACCCCCCTCCGCCCTTTCCCTTCAGGTTCTTAGGGCTGGCCAAATCCTTCCCAAGACAGCTTGTCTGGAGAAAATCAGACCCAGCTGAAGAACATGTGTCCATGGGGGAAACCCGGGAAACTGAGTCTCCCCACACAATAGCAGAGATTCTCATCTTGCATCCTCTCCTGAGCTAATGACAAAGGTGGATGTCCCGGGTGGGTGGGCCTGTGGAATGGGAGAGGGGAGGAAGTCTATTGTCATGCAGAGGGACATGGAAAGACTTGTCTGAAGCTTATCCCCTGCACTGGGGTCAGGTCGGGAAGGGACGGCACAGAGGTGAGCAGGAACCAACCGGCCTCTCTGTGGTGGGGCTGGCCCCGGGGCAGGCGTGGGGGTGATGGCTGGAAGTGGGATGGCGCGTGAGTTGGCACCAGCCAGCGGTGGAGGCAGAGACTCAGAGGTCAGGGATCTCTCTCTCTGTCTCTGTCTCTCTCTCTCTCCCTCAGGGAGCTGAGGAGAGTAAGGTGGCGCCCCCTGCCCACCTCGCCTACCTCTCCATGGGCCCTTCTTTCTCTGGCCGCTCCGGGAGCCCTGCGGGCTTGGGTTCAAGCCCCCACACACCGCACAGGCCAAGGGCGCATGCGCGACCGCCGGGGCCTAGGGCTGGCCTCGGGGGGCGGGGGGGTCCTCAGTGAAGGCCCCGCCCTACCTCCAGGCTCTGACCCAGCTGCAGCTCTTCCATCGCCGCCCTTCTGGACTCGGCTTCAGCTGTCTCCCTCCCCTCCCCCACTCCCACTCAGCTTGCAGGCCGCTTCCCTGCCTTGAAAGCATTGCTCTGGCCCTGAGGGCCACAGACCTACTGGGCTTCAAGCTCAAGGCTCTGCCTGGGCCTGCTGCTTCGGCCAGGGGCTCATTTCTTCCTGGAAAGACAAAGCCATGGCCTCACCCCACGCCTGCACTTTGCCACGGCAGGCAGCCCAGATGTAGGAAAGGCTCTGTGGAGTCAGAAGTGCCGAGACAGGCAGATGGCACCAGAGGGTTTGGGGGCCAGGGCGCAACTGGGCTAGCCCCTCCTCCCGGGAGTCGGGGAGGCCCGGCCTTCCTAGTGCCCAGGCCACGGCTCCGGGGAGAAACCCGCCATGGAGGGCACGCGGGAGGCCCTCTGCCTGAGGTGGCAGGTGTCACGCCAGGGCCACTGCAAGCCTGGCTCGGCTTGCCTGCTTTCTCCAAAGGAGGCTGGCCGACCAGCCGAACCTGGCACCTGGGCCAGGCCCCTTCCAAGGGGACGAGTTCCAGAGGATAGAGCCCTGGGGGCGGCTGCCAAGTCTCCTGGGGCGTGTGCTGGGCCCCCGTCAGAGGAGGAAGCAGCCTGGTAAACGGTGTGCCAGGCCTGAGATCTGGAGGCCTCCCACAGCCGGGTCCCTGTCCTGCCCAGGCCCCCCGAGGGAGGACGATGGTCGGGCAGTGGCGAGCGGGGTGGGGCTGGCGCCGAGCCTGCCCTTGGATGCCCCGGGGAAGGGCGCCGGGGGATGGGCTGCCCCTGGCCAGGTCTGAGGGACCGACCCAGCTCGGGGCTGTCGGGGGCAGAGAGAGAACCCCCCTCCGCCCTTTCCCTTCAGGTTCTTAGGGCTGGCCAAATCCTTCCCAAGACAGCTTGTCTGGAGAAAATCAGACCCAGCTGAAGAACATGTGTCCATGGGGGAAACCCGGGAAACTGAGTCTCCCCACACAATAGCAGAGATTCTCATCTTGCATCCTCTCCTGAGCTAATGACAAAGGTGGATGTCCCGGGTGGGTGGGCCTGTGGAATGGGAGAGGGGAGGAAGTCTATTGTCATGCAGAGGGACATGGAAAGACTTGTCTGAAGCTTATCCCCTGCACTGGGGTCAGGTCGGGAAGGGACGGCACAGAGGTGAGCAGGAACCAACCGGCCTCTCTGTGGTGGGGCTGGCCCCGGGGCAGGCGTGGGGGTGATGGCTGGAAGTGGGATGGCGCGTGAGTTGGCACCAGCCAGCGGTGGAGGCAGAGACTCAGAGGTCAGGGATCTCTCTCTCTGTCTCTGTCTCTCTCTCTCTCCCTCAGGGAGCTGAGGAGAGTAAGGTGGCGCCCCCTGCCCACCTCGCCTACCTCTCCATGGGCCCTTCTTTCTCTGGCCGCTCCGGGAGCCCTGCGGGCTTGGGTTCAAGCCCCCACACACCGCACAGGCCAAGGGCGCATGCGCGACCGCCGGGGCCTAGGGCTGGCCTCGGGGGGCGGGGGGGTCCTCAGTGAAGGCCCCGCCCTCCCTCCAGGCTCTGACCCAGCTGCAGCTCTTCCATCGCCGCCCTTCTGGACTCGGCTTCAGCTGTCTCCCTCCCCTCCCCCACTCCCACTCAGCTTGCAGGCCGCTTCCCTGCCTTGAAAGCATTGCTCTGGCCCTGAGGGCCACAGACCTACTGGGCTTCAAGCTCAAGGCTCTGCCTGGGCCTGCTGCTTCGGCCAGGGGCTCATTTCTTCCTGGAAAGACAAAGCCATGGCCTCACCCCACGCCTGCACTTTGCCACGGCAGGCAGCCCAGATGTAGGAAAGGCTCTGTGGAGTCAGAAGTGCCGAGACAGGCAGATGGCACCAGAGGGTTTGGGGGCCAGGGCGCAACTGGGCTAGCCCCTCCTCCCGGGAGTCGGGGAGGCCCGGCCTTCCTAGTGCCCAGGCCACGGCTCCGGGGAGAAACCCGCCATGGAGGGCACGCGGGAGGCCCTCTGCCTGAGGTGGCAGGTGTCACGCCAGGGCCACTGCAAGCCTGGCTCGGCTTGCCTGCTTTCTCCAAAGGAGGCTGGCCGACCAGCCGAACCTGGCACCTGGGCCAGGCCCCTTCCAAGGGGACGAGTTCCAGAGGATAGAGCCCTGGGGGCGGCTGCCAAGTCTCCTGGGGCGTGTGCTGGGCCCCCGTCAGAGGAGGAAGCAGCCTGGTAAACGGTGTGCCAGGCCTGAGATCTGGAGGCCTCCCACAGCCGGGTCCCTGTCCTGCCCAGGCCCCCCGAGGGAGGACGATGGTCGGGCAGTGGCGAGCGGGGTGGGGCTGGCGCCGAGCCTGCCCTTGGATGCCCCGGGGAAGGGCGCCGGGGGATGGGCTGCCCCTGGCCAGGTCTGAGGGACCGACCCAGCTCGGGGCTGTCGGGGGCAGAGAGAGAACCCCCCTCCGCCCTTTCCCTTCAGGTTCTTAGGGCTGGCCAAATCCTTCCCAAGACAGCTTGTCTGGAGAAAATCAGACCCAGCTGAAGAACATGTGTCCATGGGGGAAACCCGGGAAACTGAGTCTCCCCACACAATAGCAGAGATTCTCATCTTGCATCCTCTCCTGAGCTAATGACAAAGGTGGATGTCCCGGGTGGGTGGGCCTGTGGAATGGGAGAGGGGAGGAAGTCTATTGTCATGCAGAGGGACATGGAAAGACTTGTCTGAAGCTTATCCCCTGCACTGGGGTCAGGTCGGGAAGGGACGGCACAGAGGTGAGCAGGAACCAACCGGCCTCTCTGTGGTGGGGCTGGCCCCGGGGCAGGCGTGGGGGTGATGGCTGGAAGTGGGATGGCGCGTGAGTTGGCACCAGCCAGCGGTGGAGGCAGAGACTCAGAGGTCAGGGATCTCTCTCTCTGTCTCTGTCTCTCTCTCTCTCCCTCAGGGAGCTGAGGAGAGTAAGGTGGCGCCCCCTGCCCACCTCGCCTACCTCTCCATGGGCCCTTCTTTCTCTGGCCGCTCCGGGAGCCCTGCGGGCTTGGGTTCAAGCCCCCACACACCGCACAGGCCAAGGGCGCATGCGCGACCGCCGGGGCCTAGGGCTGGCCTCGGGGGGCGGGGGGGTCCTCAGTGAAGGCCCCGCCCTCCCTCCAGGCTCTGACCCAGCTGCAGCTCTTCCATCGCCGCCCTTCTGGACTCGGCTTCAGCTGTCTCCCTCCCCTCCCCCACTCCCACTCAGCTTGCAGGCCGCTTCCCTGCCTTGAAAGCATTGCTCTGGCCCTGAGGGCCACAGACCTACTGGGCTTCAAGCTCAAGGCTCTGCCTGGGCCTGCTGCTTCGGCCAGGGGCTCATTTCTTCCTGGAAAGACAAAGCCATGGCCTCACCCCACGCCTGCACTTTGCCACGGCAGGCAGCCCAGATGTAGGAAAGGCTCTGTGGAGTCAGAAGTGCCGAGACAGGCAGATGGCACCAGAGGGTTTGGGGGCCAGGGCGCAACTGGGCTAGCCCCTCCTCCCGGGAGTCGGGGAGGCCCGGCCTTCCTAGTGCCCAGGCCACGGCTCCGGGGAGAAACCCGCCATGGAGGGCACGCGGGAGGCCCTCTGCCTGAGGTGGCAGGTGTCACGCCAGGGCCACTGCAAGCCTGGCTCGGCTTGCCTGCTTTCTCCAAAGGAGGCTGGCCGACCAGCCGAACCTGGCACCTGGGCCAGGCCCCTTCCAAGGGGACGAGTTCCAGAGGATAGAGCCCTGGGGGCGGCTGCCAAGTCTCCTGGGGCGTGTGCTGGGCCCCCGTCAGAGGAGGAAGCAGCCTGGTAAACGGTGTGCCAGGCCTGAGATCTGGAGGCCTCCCACAGCCGGGTCCCTGTCCTGCCCAGGCCCCCCGAGGGAGGACGATGGTCGGGCAGTGGCGAGCGGGGTGGGGCTGGCGCCGAGCCTGCCCTTGGATGCCCCGGGGAAGGGCGCCGGGGGATGGGCTGCCCCTGGCCAGGTCTGAGGGACCGACCCAGCTCGGGGCTGTCGGGGGCAGAGAGAGAACCCCCCTCCGCCCTTTCCCTTCAGGTTCTTAGGGCTGGCCAAATCCTTCCCAAGACAGCTTGTCTGGAGAAAATCAGACCCAGCTGAAGAACATGTGTCCATGGGGGAAACCCGGGAAACTGAGTCTCCCCACACAATAGCAGAGATTCTCATCTTGCATCCTCTCCTGAGCTAATGACAAAGGTGGATGTCCCGGGTGGGTGGGCCTGTGGAATGGGAGAGGGGAGGAAGTCTATTGTCATGCAGAGGGACATGGAAAGACTTGTCTGAAGCTTATCCCCTGCACTGGGGTCAGGTCGGGAAGGGACGGCACAGAGGTGAGCAGGAACCAACCGGCCTCTCTGTGGTGGGGCTGGCCCCGGGGCAGGCGTGGGGGTGATGGCTGGAAGTGGGATGGCGCGTGAGTTGGCACCAGCCAGCGGTGGAGGCAGAGACTCAGAGGTCAGGGATCTCTCTCTCTGTCTCTGTCTCTCTCTCTCTCCCTCAGGGAGCTGAGGAGAGTAAGGTGGCGCCCCCTGCCCACCTCGCCTACCTCTCCATGGGCCCTTCTTTCTCTGGCCGCTCCGGGAGCCCTGCGGGCTTGGGTTCAAGCCCCCACACACCGCACAGGCCAAGGGCGCATGCGCGACCGCCGGGGCCTAGGGCTGGCCTCGGGGGGCGGGGGGGTCCTCAGTGAAGGCCCCGCCCTCCCTCCAGGCTCTGACCCAGCTGCAGCTCTTCCATCGCCGCCCTTCTGGACTCGGCTTCAGCTGTCTCCCTCCCCTCCCCCACTCCCACTCAGCTTGCAGGCCGCTTCCCTGCCTTGAAAGCATTGCTCTGGCCCTGAGGGCCACAGACCTACTGGGCTTCAAGCTCAAGGCTCTGCCTGGGCCTGCTGCTTCGGCCAGGGGCTCATTTCTTCCTGGAAAGACAAAGCCATGGCCTCACCCCACGCCTGCACTTTGCCACGGCAGGCAGCCCAGATGTAGGAAAGGCTCTGTGGAGTCAGAAGTGCCGAGACAGGCAGATGGCACCAGAGGGTTTGGGGGCCAGGGCGCAACTGGGCTAGCCCCTCCTCCCGGGAGTCGGGGAGGCCCGGCCTTCCTAGTGCCCAGGCCACGGCTCCGGGGAGAAACCCGCCATGGAGGGCACGCGGGAGGCCCTCTGCCTGAGGTGGCAGGTGTCACGCCAGGGCCACTGCAAGCCTGGCTCGGCTTGCCTGCTTTCTCCAAAGGAGGCTGGCCGACCAGCCGAACCTGGCACCTGGGCCAGGCCCCTTCCAAGGGGACGAGTTCCAGAGGATAGAGCCCTGGGGGCGGCTGCCAAGTCTCCTGGGGCGTGTGCTGGGCCCCCGTCAGAGGAGGAAGCAGCCTGGTAAACGGTGTGCCAGGCCTGAGATCTGGAGGCCTCCCACAGCCGGGTCCCTGTCCTGCCCAGGCCCCCCGAGGGAGGACGATGGTCGGGCAGTGGCGAGCGGGGTGGGGCTGGCGCCGAGCCTGCCCTTGGATGCCCCGGGGAAGGGCGCCGGGGGATGGGCTGCCCCTGGCCAGGTCTGAGGGACCGACCCAGCTCGGGGCTGTCGGGGGCAGAGAGAGAACCCCCCTCCGCCCTTTCCCTTCAGGTTCTTAGGGCTGGCCAAATCCTTCCCAAGACAGCTTGTCTGGAGAAAATCAGACCCAGCTGAAGAACATGTGTCCATGGGGGAAACCCGGGAAACTGAGTCTCCCCACACAATAGCAGAGATTCTCATCTTGCATCCTCTCCTGAGCTAATGACAAAGGTGGATGTCCCGGGTGGGTGGGCCTGTGGAATGGGAGAGGGGAGGAAGTCTATTGTCATGCAGAGGGACATGGAAAGACTTGTCTGAAGCTTATCCCCTGCACTGGGGTCAGGTCGGGAAGGGACGGCACAGAGGTGAGCAGGAACCAACCGGCCTCTCTGTGGTGGGGCTGGCCCCGGGGCAGGCGTGGGGGTGATGGCTGGAAGTGGGATGGCGCGTGAGTTGGCACCAGCCAGCGGTGGAGGCAGAGACTCAGAGGTCAGGGATCTCTCTCTCTGTCTCTGTCTCTCTCTCTCTCCCTCAGGGAGCTGAGGAGAGTAAGGTGGCGCCCCCTGCCCACCTCGCCTACCTCTCCATGGGCCCTTCTTTCTCTGGCCGCTCCGGGAGCCCTGCGGGCTTGGGTTCAAGCCCCCACACACCGCACAGGCCAAGGGCGCATGCGCGACCGCCGGGGCCTAGGGCTGGCCTCGGGGGGCGGGGGGGTCCTCAGTGAAGGCCCCGCCCTCCCTCCAGGCTCTGACCCAGCTGCAGCTCTTCCATCGCCGCCCTTCTGGACTCGGCTTCAGCTGTCTCCCTCCCCTCCCCCACTCCCACTCAGCTTGCAGGCCGCTTCCCTGCCTTGAAAGCATTGCTCTGGCCCTGAGGGCCACAGACCTACTGGGCTTCAAGCTCAAGGCTCTGCCTGGGCCTGCTGCTTCGGCCAGGGGCTCATTTCTTCCTGGAAAGACAAAGCCATGGCCTCACCCCACGCCTGCACTTTGCCACGGCAGGCAGCCCAGATGTAGGAAAGGCTCTGTGGAGTCAGAAGTGCCGAGACAGGCAGATGGCACCAGAGGGTTTGGGGGCCAGGGCGCAACTGGGCTAGCCCCTCCTCCCGGGAGTCGGGGAGGCCCGGCCTTCCTAGTGCCCAGGCCACGGCTCCGGGGAGAAACCCGCCATGGAGGGCACGCGGGAGGCCCTCTGCCTGAGGTGGCAGGTGTCACGCCAGGGCCACTGCAAGCCTGGCTCGGCTTGCCTGCTTTCTCCAAAGGAGGCTGGCCGACCAGCCGAACCTGGCACCTGGGCCAGGCCCCTTCCAAGGGGACGAGTTCCAGAGGATAGAGCCCTGGGGGCGGCTGCCAAGTCTCCTGGGGCGTGTGCTGGGCCCCCGTCAGAGGAGGAAGCAGCCTGGTAAACGGTGTGCCAGGCCTGAGATCTGGAGGCCTCCCACAGCCGGGTCCCTGTCCTGCCCAGGCCCCCCGAGGGAGGACGATGGTCGGGCAGTGGCGAGCGGGGTGGGGCTGGCGCCGAGCCTGCCCTTGGATGCCCCGGGGAAGGGCGCCGGGGGATGGGCTGCCCCTGGCCAGGTCTGAGGGACCGACCCAGCTCGGGGCTGTCGGGGGCAGAGAGAGAACCCCCCTCCGCCCTTTCCCTTCAGGTTCTTAGGGCTGGCCAAATCCTTCCCAAGACAGCTTGTCTGGAGAAAATCAGACCCAGCTGAAGAACATGTGTCCATGGGGGAAACCCGGGAAACTGAGTCTCCCCACACAATAGCAGAGATTCTCATCTTGCATCCTCTCCTGAGCTAATGACAAAGGTGGATGTCCCGGGTGGGTGGGCCTGTGGAATGGGAGAGGGGAGGAAGTCTATTGTCATGCAGAGGGACATGGAAAGACTTGTCTGAAGCTTATCCCCTGCACTGGGGTCAGGTCGGGAAGGGACGGCACAGAGGTGAGCAGGAACCAACCGGCCTCTCTGTGGTGGGGCTGGCCCCGGGGCAGGCGTGGGGGTGATGGCTGGAAGTGGGATGGCGCGTGAGTTGGCACCAGCCAGCGGTGGAGGCAGAGACTCAGAGGTCAGGGATCTCTCTCTCTGTCTCTGTCTCTCTCTCTCTCCCTCAGGGAGCTGAGGAGAGTAAGGTGGCGCCCCCTGCCCACCTCGCCTACCTCTCCATGGGCCCTTCTTTCTCTGGCCGCTCCGGGAGCCCTGCGGGCTTGGGTTCAAGCCCCCACACACCGCACAGGCCAAGGGCGCATGCGCGACCGCCGGGGCCTAGGGCTGGCCTCGGGGGGCGGGGGGGTCCTCAGTGAAGGCCCCGCCCTCCCTCCAGGCTCTGACCCAGCTGCAGCTCTTCCATCGCCGCCCTTCTGGACTCGGCTTCAGCTGTCTCCCTCCCCTCCCCCACTCCCACTCAGCTTGCAGGCCGCTTCCCTGCCTTGAAAGCATTGCTCTGGCCCTGAGGGCCACAGACCTACTGGGCTTCAAGCTCAAGGCTCTGCCTGGGCCTGCTGCTTCGGCCAGGGGCTCATTTCTTCCTGGAAAGACAAAGCCATGGCCTCACCCCACGCCTGCACTTTGCCACGGCAGGCAGCCCAGATGTAGGAAAGGCTCTGTGGAGTCAGAAGTGCCGAGACAGGCAGATGGCACCAGAGGGTTTGGGGGCCAGGGCGCAACTGGGCTAGCCCCTCCTCCCGGGAGTCGGGGAGGCCCGGCCTTCCTAGTGCCCAGGCCACGGCTCCGGGGAGAAACCCGCCATGGAGGGCACGCGGGAGGCCCTCTGCCTGAGGTGGCAGGTGTCACGCCAGGGCCACTGCAAGCCTGGCTCGGCTTGCCTGCTTTCTCCAAAGGAGGCTGGCCGACCAGCCGAACCTGGCACCTGGGCCAGGCCCCTTCCAAGGGGACGAGTTCCAGAGGATAGAGCCCTGGGGGCGGCTGCCAAGTCTCCTGGGGCGTGTGCTGGGCCCCCGTCAGAGGAGGAAGCAGCCTGGTAAACGGTGTGCCAGGCCTGAGATCTGGAGGCCTCCCACAGCCGGGTCCCTGTCCTGCCCAGGCCCCCCGAGGGAGGACGATGGTCGGGCAGTGGCGAGCGGGGTGGGGCTGGCGCCGAGCCTGCCCTTGGATGCCCCGGGGAAGGGCGCCGGGGGATGGGCTGCCCCTGGCCAGGTCTGAGGGACCGACCCAGCTCGGGGCTGTCGGGGGCAGAGAGAGAACCCCCCTCCGCCCTTTCCCTTCAGGTTCTTAGGGCTGGCCAAATCCTTCCCAAGACAGCTTGTCTGGAGAAAATCAGACCCAGCTGAAGAACATGTGTCCATGGGGGAAACCCGGGAAACTGAGTCTCCCCACACAATAGCAGAGATTCTCATCTTGCATCCTCTCCTGAGCTAATGACAAAGGTGGATGTCCCGGGTGGGTGGGCCTGTGGAATGGGAGAGGGGAGGAAGTCTATTGTCATGCAGAGGGACATGGAAAGACTTGTCTGAAGCTTATCCCCTGCACTGGGGTCAGGTCGGGAAGGGACGGCACAGAGGTGAGCAGGAACCAACCGGCCTCTCTGTGGTGGGGCTGGCCCCGGGGCAGGCGTGGGGGTGATGGCTGGAAGTGGGATGGCGCGTGAGTTGGCACCAGCCAGCGGTGGAGGCAGAGACTCAGAGGTCAGGGATCTCTCTCTCTGTCTCTGTCTCTCTCTCTCTCCCTCAGGGAGCTGAGGAGAGTAAGGTGGCGCCCCCTGCCCACCTCGCCTACCTCTCCATGGGCCCTTCTTTCTCTGGCCGCTCCGGGAGCCCTGCGGGCTTGGGTTCAAGCCCCCACACACCGCACAGGCCAAGGGCGCATGCGCGACCGCCGGGGCCTAGGGCTGGCCTCGGGGGGCGGGGGGGTCCTCAGTGAAGGCCCCGCCCTCCCTCCAGGCTCTGACCCAGCTGCAGCTCTTCCATCGCCGCCCTTCTGGACTCGGCTTCAGCTGTCTCCCTCCCCTCCCCCACTCCCACTCAGCTTGCAGGCCGCTTCCCTGCCTTGAAAGCATTGCTCTGGCCCTGAGGGCCACAGACCTACTGGGCTTCAAGCTCAAGGCTCTGCCTGGGCCTGCTGCTTCGGCCAGGGGCTCATTTCTTCCTGGAAAGACAAAGCCATGGCCTCACCCCACGCCTGCACTTTGCCACGGCAGGCAGCCCAGATGTAGGAAAGGCTCTGTGGAGTCAGAAGTGCCGAGACAGGCAGATGGCACCAGAGGGTTTGGGGGCCAGGGCGCAACTGGGCTAGCCCCTCCTCCCGGGAGTCGGGGAGGCCCGGCCTTCCTAGTGCCCAGGCCACGGCTCCGGGGAGAAACCCGCCATGGAGGGCACGCGGGAGGCCCTCTGCCTGAGGTGGCAGGTGTCACGCCAGGGCCACTGCAAGCCTGGCTCGGCTTGCCTGCTTTCTCCAAAGGAGGCTGGCCGACCAGCCGAACCTGGCACCTGGGCCAGGCCCCTTCCAAGGGGACGAGTTCCAGAGGATAGAGCCCTGGGGGCGGCTGCCAAGTCTCCTGGGGCGTGTGCTGGGCCCCCGTCAGAGGAGGAAGCAGCCTGGTAAACGGTGTGCCAGGCCTGAGATCTGGAGGCCTCCCACAGCCGGGTCCCTGTCCTGCCCAGGCCCCCCGAGGGAGGGACGATGGTCGGGCAGTGGCGAGCGGGGTGGGGCTGGCGCCGAGCCTGCCCTTGGATGCCCCGGGGAAGGGCGCCGGGGATGGGCTGCCCCTGGCCAGGTCTGAGGGACCGACCCAGCTCGGGGCTGTCGGGGGCAGAGAGAGAACCCCCCTCCGCCCTTTCCCTTCAGGTTCTTAGGGCTGGCCAAATCCTTCCCAAGACAGCTTGTCTGGAGAAAATCAGACCCAGCTGAAGAACATGTGTCCATGGGGGAAACCCGGGAAACTGAGTCTCCCCACACAATAGCAGAGATTCTCATCTTGCATCCTCTCCTGAGCTAATGACAAAGGTGGATGTCCCGGGTGGGTGGGCCTGTGGAATGGGAGAGGGGAGGAAGTCTATTGTCATGCAGAGGGACATGGAAAGACTTGTCTGAAGCTTATCCCCTGCACTGGGGTCAGGTCGGGAAGGGACGGCACAGAGGTGAGCAGGAACCAACCGGCCTCTCTGTGGTGGGGCTGGCCCCGGGGCAGGCGTGGGGGTGATGGCTGGAAGTGGGATGGCGCGTGAGTTGGCACCAGCCAGCGGTGGAGGCAGAGACTCAGAGGTCAGGGATCTCTCTCTCTGTCTCTGTCTCTCTCTCTCTCCCTCAGGGAGCTGAGGAGAGTAAGGTGGCGCCCCCTGCCCACCTCGCCTACCTCTCCATGGGCCCTTCTTTCTCTGGCCGCTCCGGGAGCCCTGCGGGCTTGGGTTCAAGCCCCCACACACCGCACAGGCCAAGGGCGCATGCGCGACCGCCGGGGCCTAGGGCTGGCCTCGGGGGGCGGGGGGGTCCTCAGTGAAGGCCCCGCCCTCCCTCCAGGCTCTGACCCAGCTGCAGCTCTTCCATCGCCGCCCTTCTGGACTCGGCTTCAGCTGTCTCCCTCCCCTCCCCCACTCCCACTCAGCTTGCAGGCCGCTTCCCTGCCTTGAAAGCATTGCTCTGGCCCTGAGGGCCACAGACCTACTGGGCTTCAAGCTCAAGGCTCTGCCTGGGCCTGCTGCTTCGGCCAGGGGCTCATTTCTTCCTGGAAAGACAAAGCCATGGCCTCACCCCACGCCTGCACTTTGCCACGGCAGGCAGCCCAGATGTAGGAAAGGCTCTGTGGAGTCAGAAGTGCCGAGACAGGCAGATGGCACCAGAGGGTTTGGGGGCCAGGGCGCAACTGGGCTAGCCCCTCCTCCCGGGAGTCGGGGAGGCCCGGCCTTCCTAGTGCCCAGGCCACGGCTCCGGGGAGAAACCCGCCATGGAGGGCACGCGGGAGGCCCTCTGCCTGAGGTGGCAGGTGTCACGCCAGGGCCACTGCAAGCCTGGCTCGGCTTGCCTGCTTTCTCCAAAGGAGGCTGGCCGACCAGCCGAACCTGGCACCTGGGCCAGGCCCCTTCCAAGGGGACGAGTTCCAGAGGATAGAGCCCTGGGGGCGGCTGCCAAGTCTCCTGGGGCGTGTGCTGGGCCCCCGTCAGAGGAGGAAGCAGCCTGGTAAACGGTGTGCCAGGCCTGAGATCTGGAGGCCTCCCACAGCCGGGTCCCTGTCCTGCCCAGGCCCCCCGAGGGAGGACGATGGTCGGGCAGTGGCGAGCGGGGTGGGGCTGGCGCCGAGCCTGCCCTTGGATGCCCCGGGGAAGGGCGCCGGGGGATGGGCTGCCCCTGGCCAGGTCTGAGGGACCGACCCAGCTCGGGGCTGTCGGGGGCAGAGAGAGAACCCCCCTCCGCCCTTTCCCTTCAGGTTCTTAGGGCTGGCCAAATCCTTCCCAAGACAGCTTGTCTGGAGAAAATCAGACCCAGCTGAAGAACATGTGTCCATGGGGGAAACCCGGGAAACTGAGTCTCCCCACACAATAGCAGAGATTCTCATCTTGCATCCTCTCCTGAGCTAATGACAAAGGTGGATGTCCCGGGTGGGTGGGCCTGTGGAATGGGAGAGGGGAGGAAGTCTATTGTCATGCAGAGGGACATGGAAAGACTTGTCTGAAGCTTATCCCCTGCACTGGGGTCAGGTCGGGAAGGGACGGCACAGAGGTGAGCAGGAACCAACCGGCCTCTCTGTGGTGGGGCTGGCCCCGGGGCAGGCGTGGGGGTGATGGCTGGAAGTGGGATGGCGCGTGAGTTGGCACCAGCCAGCGGTGGAGGCAGAGACTCAGAGGTCAGGGATCTCTCTCTCTGTCTCTGTCTCTCTCTCTCTCCCTCAGGGAGCTGAGGAGAGTAAGGTGGCGCCCCCTGCCCACCTCGCCTACCTCTCCATGGGCCCTTCTTTCTCTGGCCGCTCCGGGAGCCCTGCGGGCTTGGGTTCAAGCCCCCACACACCGCACAGGCCAAGGGCGCATGCGCGACCGCCGGGGCCTAGGGCTGGCCTCGGGGGGCGGGGGGGTCCTCAGTGAAGGCCCCGCCCTCCCTCCAGGCTCTGACCCAGCTGCAGCTCTTCCATCGCCGCCCTTCTGGACTCGGCTTCAGCTGTCTCCCTCCCCTCCCCCACTCCCACTCAGCTTGCAGGCCGCTTCCCTGCCTTGAAAGCATTGCTCTGGCCCTGAGGGCCACAGACCTACTGGGCTTCAAGCTCAAGGCTCTGCCTGGGCCTGCTGCTTCGGCCAGGGGCTCATTTCTTCCTGGAAAGACAAAGCCATGGCCTCACCCCACGCCTGCACTTTGCCACGGCAGGCAGCCCAGATGTAGGAAAGGCTCTGTGGAGTCAGAAGTGCCGAGACAGGCAGATGGCACCAGAGGGTTTGGGGGCCAGGGCGCAACTGGGCTAGCCCCTCCTCCCGGGAGTCGGGGAGGCCCGGCCTTCCTAGTGCCCAGGCCACGGCTCCGGGGAGAAACCCGCCATGGAGGGCACGCGGGAGGCCCTCTGCCTGAGGTGGCAGGTGTCACGCCAGGGCCACTGCAAGCCTGGCTCGGCTTGCCTGCTTTCTCCAAAGGAGGCTGGCCGACCAGCCGAACCTGGCACCTGGGCCAGGCCCCTTCCAAGGGGACGAGTTCCAGAGGATAGAGCCCTGGGGGCGGCTGCCAAGTCTCCTGGGGCGTGTGCTGGGCCCCCGTCAGAGGAGGAAGCAGCCTGGTAAACGGTGTGCCAGGCCTGAGATCTGGAGGCCTCCCACAGCCGGGTCCCTGTCCTGCCCAGGCCCCCCGAGGGAGGACGATGGTCGGGCAGTGGCGAGCGGGGTGGGGCTGGCGCCGAGCCGAGCCTGCCCTTGGATGCCCCGGGGAAGGGCGCCGGGGGATGGGCTGCCCCTGGCCAGGTCTGAGGGACCGACCCAGCTCGGGGCTGTCGGGGGCAGAGAGAGAACCCCCCTCCGCCCTTTCCCTTCAGGTTCTTAGGGCTGGCCAAATCCTTCCCAAGACAGCTTGTCTGGAGAAAATCAGACCCAGCTGAAGAACATGTGTCCATGGGGGAAACCCGGGAAACTGAGTCTCCCCACACAATAGCAGAGATTCTCATCTTGCATCCTCTCCTGAGCTAATGACAAAGGTGGATGTCCCGGGTGGGTGGGCCTGTGGAATGGGAGAGGGGAGGAAGTCTATTGTCATGCAGAGGGACATGGAAAGACTTGTCTGAAGCTTATCCCCTGCACTGGGGTCAGGTCGGGAAGGGACGGCACAGAGGTGAGCAGGAACCAACCGGCCTCTCTGTGGTGGGGCTGGCCCCGGGGCAGGCGTGGGGGTGATGGCTGGAAGTGGGATGGCGCGTGAGTTGGCACCAGCCAGCGGTGGAGGCAGAGACTCAGAGGTCAGGGATCTCTCTCTCTGTCTCTGTCTCTCTCTCTCTCCCTCAGGGAGCTGAGGAGAGTAAGGTGGCGCCCCCTGCCCACCTCGCCTACCTCTCCATGGGCCCTTCTTTCTCTGGCCGCTCCGGGAGCCCTGCGGGCTTGGGTTCAAGCCCCCACACACCGCACAGGCCAAGGGCGCATGCGCGACCGCCGGGGCCTAGGGCTGGCCTCGGGGGGCGGGGGGGTCCTCAGTGAAGGCCCCGCCCTCCCTCCAGGCTCTGACCCAGCTGCAGCTCTTCCATCGCCGCCCTTCTGGACTCGGCTTCAGCTGTCTCCCTCCCCTCCCCCACTCCCACTCAGCTTGCAGGCCGCTTCCCTGCCTTGAAAGCATTGCTCTGGCCCTGAGGGCCACAGACCTACTGGGCTTCAAGCTCAAGGCTCTGCCTGGGCCTGCTGCTTCGGCCAGGGGCTCATTTCTTCCTGGAAAGACAAAGCCATGGCCTCACCCCACGCCTGCACTTTGCCACGGCAGGCAGCCCAGATGTAGGAAAGGCTCTGTGGAGTCAGAAGTGCCGAGACAGGCAGATGGCACCAGAGGGTTTGGGGGCCAGGGCGCAACTGGGCTAGCCCCTCCTCCCGGGAGTCGGGGAGGCCCGGCCTTCCTAGTGCCCAGGCCACGGCTCCGGGGAGAAACCCGCCATGGAGGGCACGCGGGAGGCCCTCTGCCTGAGGTGGCAGGTGTCACGCCAGGGCCACTGCAAGCCTGGCTCGGCTTGCCTGCTTTCTCCAAAGGAGGCTGGCCGACCAGCCGAACCTGGCACCTGGGCCAGGCCCCTTCCAAGGGGACGAGTTCCAGAGGATAGAGCCCTGGGGGCGGCTGCCAAGTCTCCTGGGGCGTGTGCTGGGCCCCCGTCAGAGGAGGAAGCAGCCTGGTAAACGGTGTGCCAGGCCTGAGATCTGGAGGCCTCCCACAGCCGGGTCCCTGTCCTGCCCAGGCCCCCCGAGGGAGGACGATGGTCGGGCAGTGGCGAGCGGGGTGGGGCTGGCGCCGAGCCGAGCCTGCCCTTGGATGCCCCGGGGAAGGGCGCCGGGGGATGGGCTGCCCCTGGCCAGGTCTGAGGGACCGACCCAGCTCGGGGCTGTCGGGGGCAGAGAGAGAACCCCCCTCCGCCCTTTCCCTTCAGGTTCTTAGGGCTGGCCAAATCCTTCCCAAGACAGCTTGTCTGGAGAAAATCAGACCCAGCTGAAGAACATGTGTCCATGGGGGAAACACGGGAAACTGAGTCTCCCCACACAATAGCAGAGATTCTCATCTTGCATCCTCTCCTGAGCTAATGACAAAGGTGGATGTCCCGGGTGGGTGGGCCTGTGGAATGGGAGAGGGGAGGAAGTCTATTGTCATGCAGAGGGACATGGAAAGACTTGTCTGAAGCTTATCCCCTGCACTGGGGTCAGGTCGGGAAGGGACGGCACAGAGGTGAGCAGGAACCAACCGGCCTCTCTGTGGTGGGGCTGGCCCCGGGGCAGGCGTGGGGGTGATGGCTGGAAGTGGGATGGCGCGTGAGTTGGCACCAGCCAGCGGTGGAGGCAGAGACTCAGAGGTCAGGGATCTCTCTCTCTGTCTCTGTCTCTCTCTCTCTCCCTCAGGGAGCTGAGGAGAGTAAGGTGGCGCCCCCTGCCCACCTCGCCTACCTCTCCATGGGCCCTTCTTTCTCTGGCCGCTCCGGGAGCCCTGCGGGCTTGGGTTCAAGCCCCCACACACCGCACAGGCCAAGGGCGCATGCGCGACCGCCGGGGCCTAGGGCTGGCCTCGGGGGGCGGGGGGGTCCTCAGTGAAGGCCCCGCCCTCCCTCCAGGCTCTGACCCAGCTGCAGCTCTTCCATCGCCGCCCTTCTGGACTCGGCTTCAGCTGTCTCCCTCCCCTCCCCCACTCCCACTCAGCTTGCAGGCCGCTTCCCTGCCTTGAAAGCATTGCTCTGGCCCTGAGGGCCACAGACCTACTGGGCTTCAAGCTCAAGGCTCTGCCTGGGCCTGCTGCTTCGGCCAGGGGCTCATTTCTTCCTGGAAAGACAAAGCCATGGCCTCACCCCACGCCTGCACTTTGCCACGGCAGGCAGCCCAGATGTAGGAAAGGCTCTGTGGAGTCAGAAGTGCCGAGACAGGCAGATGGCACCAGAGGGTTTGGGGGCCAGGGCGCAACTGGGCTAGCCCCTCCTCCCGGGAGTCGGGGAGGCCCGGCCTTCCTAGTGCCCAGGCCACGGCTCCGGGGAGAAACCCGCCATGGAGGGCACGCGGGAGGCCCTCTGCCTGAGGTGGCAGGTGTCACGCCAGGGCCACTGCAAGCCTGGCTCGGCTTGCCTGCTTTCTCCAAAGGAGGCTGGCCGACCAGCCGAACCTGGCACCTGGGCCAGGCCCCTTCCAAGGGGACGAGTTCCAGAGGATAGAGCCCTGGGGGCGGCTGCCAAGTCTCCTGGGGCGTGTGCTGGGCCCCCGTCAGAGGAGGAAGCAGCCTGGTAAACGGTGTGCCAGGCCTGAGATCTGGAGGCCTCCCACAGCCGGGTCCCTGTCCTGCCCAGGCCCCCCGAGGGAGGACGATGGTCGGGCAGTGGCGAGCGGGGTGGGGCTGGCGCCGAGCCGAGCCTGCCCTTGGATGCCCCGGGGAAGGGCGCCGGGGGATGGGCTGCCCCTGGCCAGGTCTGAGGGACCGACCCAGCTCGGGGCTGTCGGGGGCAGAGAGAGAACCCCCCTCCGCCCTTTCCCTTCAGGTTCTTAGGGCTGGCCAAATCCTTCCCAAGACAGCTTGTCTGGAGAAAATCAGACCCAGCTGAAGAACATGTGTCCATGGGGGAAACCCGGGAAACTGAGTCTCCCCACACAATAGCAGAGATTCTCATCTTGCATCCTCTCCTGAGCTAATGACAAAGGTGGATGTCCCGGGTGGGTGGGCCTGTGGAATGGGAGAGGGGAGGAAGTCTATTGTCATGCAGAGGGACATGGAAAGACTTGTCTGAAGCTTATCCCCTGCACTGGGGTCAGGTCGGGAAGGGACGGCACAGAGGTGAGCAGGAACCAACCGGCCTCTCTGTGGTGGGGCTGGCCCCGGGGCAGGCGTGGGGGTGATGGCTGGAAGTGGGATGGCGCGTGAGTTGGCACCAGCCAGCGGTGGAGGCAGAGACTCAGAGGTCAGGGATCTCTCTCTCTGTCTCTGTCTCTCTCTCTCTCCCTCAGGGAGCTGAGGAGAGTAAGGTGGCGCCCCCTGCCCACCTCGCCTACCTCTCCATGGGCCCTTCTTTCTCTGGCCGCTCCGGGAGCCCTGCGGGCTTGGGTTCAAGCCCCCACACACCGCACAGGCCAAGGGCGCATGCGCGACCGCCGGGGCCTAGGGCTGGCCTCGGGGGGCGGGGGGGTCCTCAGTGAAGGCCCCGCCCTCCCTCCAGGCTCTGACCCAGCTGCAGCTCTTCCATCGCCGCCCTTCTGGACTCGGCTTCAGCTGTCTCCCTCCCCTCCCCCACTCCCACTCAGCTTGCAGGCCGCTTCCCTGCCTTGAAAGCATTGCTCTGGCCCTGAGGGCCACAGACCTACTGGGCTTCAAGCTCAAGGCTCTGCCTGGGCCTGCTGCTTCGGCCAGGGGCTCATTTCTTCCTGGAAAGACAAAGCCATGGCCTCACCCCACGCCTGCACTTTGCCACGGCAGGCAGCCCAGATGTAGGAAAGGCTCTGTGGAGTCAGAAGTGCCGAGACAGGCAGATGGCACCAGAGGGTTTGGGGGCCAGGGCGCAACTGGGCTAGCCCCTCCTCCCGGGAGTCGGGGAGGCCCGGCCTTCCTAGTGCCCAGGCCACGGCTCCGGGGAGAAACCCGCCATGGAGGGCACGCGGGAGGCCCTCTGCCTGAGGTGGCAGGTGTCACGCCAGGGCCACTGCAAGCCTGGCTCGGCTTGCCTGCTTTCTCCAAAGGAGGCTGGCCGACCAGCCGAACCTGGCACCTGGGCCAGGCCCCTTCCAAGGGGACGAGTTCCAGAGGATAGAGCCCTGGGGGCGGCTGCCAAGTCTCCTGGGGCGTGTGCTGGGCCCCCGTCAGAGGAGGAAGCAGCCTGGTAAACGGTGTGCCAGGCCTGAGATCTGGAGGCCTCCCACAGCCGGGTCCCTGTCCTGCCCAGGCCCCCCGAGGGAGGACGATGGTCGGGCAGTGGCGAGCGGGGTGGGGCTGGCGCCGAGCCGAGCCTGCCCTTGGATGCCCCGGGGAAGGGCGCCGGGGGATGGGCTGCCCCTGGCCAGGTCTGAGGGACCGACCCAGCTCGGGGCTGTCGGGGGCAGAGAGAGAACCCCCCTCCGCCCTTTCCCTTCAGGTTCTTAGGGCTGGCCAAATCCTTCCCAAGACAGCTTGTCTGGAGAAAATCAGACCCAGCTGAAGAACATGTGTCCATGGGGGAAACCCGGGAAACTGAGTCTCCCCACACAATAGCAGAGATTCTCATCTTGCATCCTCTCCTGAGCTAATGACAAAGGTGGATGTCCCGGGTGGGTGGGCCTGTGGAATGGGAGAGGGGAGGAAGTCTATTGTCATGCAGAGGGACATGGAAAGACTTGTCTGAAGCTTATCCCCTGCACTGGGGTCAGGTCGGGAAGGGACGGCACAGAGGTGAGCAGGAACCAACCGGCCTCTCTGTGGTGGGGCTGGCCCCGGGGCAGGCGTGGGGGTGATGGCTGGAAGTGGGATGGCGCGTGAGTTGGCACCAGCCAGCGGTGGAGGCAGAGACTCAGAGGTCAGGGATCTCTCTCTCTGTCTCTGTCTCTCTCTCTCTCCCTCAGGGAGCTGAGGAGAGTAAGGTGGCGCCCCCTGCCCACCTCGCCTACCTCTCCATGGGCCCTTCTTTCTCTGGCCGCTCCGGGAGCCCTGCGGGCTTGGGTTCAAGCCCCCACACACCGCACAGGCCAAGGGCGCATGCGCGACCGCCGGGGCCTAGGGCTGGCCTCGGGGGGCGGGGGGGTCCTCAGTGAAGGCCCCGCCCTCCCTCCAGGCTCTGACCCAGCTGCAGCTCTTCCATCGCCGCCCTTCTGGACTCGGCTTCAGCTGTCTCCCTCCCCTCCCCCACTCCCACTCAGCTTGCAGGCCGCTTCCCTGCCTTGAAAGCATTGCTCTGGCCCTGAGGGCCACAGACCTACTGGGCTTCAAGCTCAAGGCTCTGCCTGGGCCTGCTGCTTCGGCCAGGGGCTCATTTCTTCCTGGAAAGACAAAGCCATGGCCTCACCCCACGCCTGCACTTTGCCACGGCAGGCAGCCCAGATGTAGGAAAGGCTCTGTGGAGTCAGAAGTGCCGAGACAGGCAGATGGCACCAGAGGGTTTGGGGGCCAGGGCGCAACTGGGCTAGCCCCTCCTCCCGGGAGTCGGGGAGGCCCGGCCTTCCTAGTGCCCAGGCCACGGCTCCGGGGAGAAACCCGCCATGGAGGGCACGCGGGAGGCCCTCTGCCTGAGGTGGCAGGTGTCACGCCAGGGCCACTGCAAGCCTGGCTCGGCTTGCCTGCTTTCTCCAAAGGAGGCTGGCCGACCAGCCGAACCTGGCACCTGGGCCAGGCCCCTTCCAAGGGGACGAGTTCCAGAGGATAGAGCCCTGGGGGCGGCTGCCAAGTCTCCTGGGGCGTGTGCTGGGCCCCCGTCAGAGGAGGAAGCAGCCTGGTAAACGGTGTGCCAGGCCTGAGATCTGGAGGCCTCCCACAGCCGGGTCCCTGTCCTGCCCAGGCCCCCCGAGGGAGGACGATGGTCGGGCAGTGGCGAGCGGGGTGGGGCTGGCGCCGAGCCGAGCCTGCCCTTGGATGCCCCAGGGAAGGGCGCCGGGGGATGGGCTGCCCCTGGCCAGGTCTGAGGGACCGACCCAGCTCGGGGCTGTCGGGGGCAGAGAGAGAACCCCCCTCCGCCCTTTCCCTTCAGGTTCTTAGGGCTGGCCAAATCCTTCCCAAGACAGCTTGTCTGGAGAAAATCAGACCCAGCTGAAGAACATGTGTCCATGGGGGAAACCCGGGAAACTGAGTCTCCCCACACAATAGCAGAGATTCTCATCTTGCATCCTCTCCTGAGCTAATGACAAAGGTGGATGTCCCGGGTGGGTGGGCCTGTGGAATGGGAGAGGGGAGGAAGTCTATTGTCATGCAGAGGGACATGGAAAGACTTGTCTGAAGCTTATCCCCTGCACTGGGGTCAGGTCGGGAAGGGACGGCACAGAGGTGAGCAGGAACCAACCGGCCTCTCTGTGGTGGGGCTGGCCCCGGGGCAGGCGTGGGGGTGATGGCTGGAAGTGGGATGGCGCGTGAGTTGGCACCAGCCAGCGGTGGAGGCAGAGACTCAGAGGTCAGGGATCTCTCTCTCTGTCTCTGTCTCTCTCTCTCTCCCTCAGGGAGCTGAGGAGAGTAAGGTGGCGCCCCCTGCCCACCTCGCCTACCTCTCCATGGGCCCTTCTTTCTCTGGCCGCTCCGGGAGCCCTGCGGGCTTGGGTTCAAGCCCCCACACACCGCACAGGCCAAGGGCGCATGCGCGACCGCCGGGGCCTAGGGCTGGCCTCGGGGGGCGGGGGGGTCCTCAGTGAAGGCCCCGCCCTCCCTCCAGGCTCTGACCCAGCTGCAGCTCTTCCATCGCCGCCCTTCTGGACTCGGCTTCAGCTGTCTCCCTCCCCTCCCCCACTCCCACTCAGCTTGCAGGCCGCTTCCCTGCCTTGAAAGCATTGCTCTGGCCCTGAGGGCCACAGACCTACTGGGCTTCAAGCTCAAGGCTCTGCCTGGGCCTGCTGCTTCGGCCAGGGGCTCATTTTTTCCTGGAAAGACAAAGCCATGGCCTCACCCCACGCCTGCACTTTGCCACGGCAGGCAGCCCAGATGTAGGAAAGGCTCTGTGGAGTCAGAAGTGCCGAGACAGGCAGATGGCACCAGAGTGTTTGGGGGCCAGGGCGCAACTGGGCTAGCCCCTCCTCCCGGGAGTCGGGGAGGCCCGGCCTTCCTAGTGCCCAGGCCACGGCTCCGGGGAGAAACCCGCCATGGAGGGCACGCGGGAGGCCCTCTGCCTGAGGTGGCAGGTGTCACGCCAGGGCCACTGCAAGCCTGGCTCGGCTTGCCTGCTTTCTCCAAAGGAGGCTGGCCGACCAGCCGAACCTGGCACCTGGGCCAGGCCCCTTCCAAGGGGACGAGTTCCAGAGGATAGAGCCCTGGGGGCGGCTGCCAAGTCTCCTGGGGCGTGTGCTGGGCCCCCGTCAGAGGAGGAAGCAGCCTGGTAAACGGTGTGCCAGGCCTGAGATCTGGAGGCCTCCCACAGCCGGGTCCCTGTCCTGCCCAGGCCCCCCGAGGGAGGACGATGGTCGGGCAGTGGCGAGCGGGGTGGGGCTGGCGCCGAGCCGAGCCTGCCCTTGGATGCCCCGGGGAAGGGCGCCGGGGGATGGGCTGCCCCTGGCCAGGTCTGAGGGACCGACCCAGCTCGGGGCTGTCGGGGGCAGAGAGAGAACCCCCCTCCGCCCTTTCCCTTCAGCTTCTTAGGGCTGGCCAAATCCTTCCCAAGACAGCTTGTCTGGAGAAAATCAGACCCAGCTGAAGAACATGTGTCCATGGGGGAAACCCGGGAAACTGAGTCTCCCCACACAATAGCAGAGATTCTCATCTTGCATCCTCTCCTGAGCTAATGACAAAGGTGGATGTCCCGGGTGGGTGGGCCTGTGGAATGGGAGAGGGGAGGAAGTCTATTGTCATGCAGAGGGACATGGAAAGACTTGTCTGAAGCTTATCCCCTGCACTGGGGTCAGGTCGGGAAGGGACGGCACAGAGGTGAGCAGGAACCAACCGGCCTCTCTGTGGTGGGGCTGGCCCCGGGGCAGGCGTGGGGGTGATGGCTGGAAGTGGGATGGCGCGTGAGTTGGCACCAGCCAGCGGTGGAGGCAGAGACTCAGAGGTCAGGGATCTCTCTCTCTGTCTCTGTCTCTCTCTCTCTCCCTCAGGGAGCTGAGGAGAGTAAGGTGGCGCCCCCTGCCCACCTCGCCTACCTCTCCATGGGCCCTTCTTTCTCTGGCCGCTCCGGGAGCCCTGCGGGCTTGGGTTCAAGCCCCCACACACCGCACAGGCCAAGGGTGCATGCGCGACCGCCGGGGCCTAGGGCTGGCCTCGAGGGGGGGGGGTCCTCAGTGAAGGCCCCGCCCTCCCTCCAGGCTCTGACCCAGCTGCAGCTCTTCCATCGCCGCCCTTCTGGACTCGGCTTCAGCTGTCTCCCTCCACTCCCCCACTCCCACTCAGCTTGCAGGCCGCTTCCCTGCCTTGAAAGCATTGCTCTGGCCCTGAGGGCCACAGACCTACTGGGCTTCAAGCTCAAGGCTCTGCCTGGGCCTGCTGCTTCGGCCAGGGGCTCATTTCTTCCTGGAAAGACAAAGCCATGGCCTCACCCCACGCCTGCACTTTGCCACGGCAGGCAGCCCAGATGTAGGAAAGGCTCTGTGGAGTCAGAAGTGCCGAGACAGGCAGATGGCACCAGAGGGTTTGGGGGCCAGGGCGCAACTGGGCTAGCCCCTCCTCCCGGGAGTCGGGGAGGCCCGGCCTTCCTAGTGCCCAGGCCACGGCTCCGGGGAGAAACCCGCCATGGAGGGCACGCGGGAGGCCCTCTGCCTGAGGTGGCAGGTGTCACGCCAGGGCCACTGCAAGCCTGGCTCGGCTTGCCTGCTTTCTCCAAAGGAGGCTGGCCGACCAGCCGAACCTGGCACCTGGGCCAGGCCCCTTCCAAGGGGACGAGTTCCAGAGGATAGAGCCCTGGGGGCGGCTGCCAAGTCTCCTGGGGCGTGTGCTGGGCCCCCGTCAGAGGAGGAAGCAGCCTGGTAAACGGTGTGCCAGGCCTGAGATCTGGAGGCCTCCCACAGCCGGGTCCCTGTCCTGCCCAGGCCCCCCGAGGGAGGACGATGGTCGGGCAGTGGCGAGCGGGGTGGGGCTGGCGCCGAGCCGAGCCTGCCCTTGGATGCCCCAGGGAAGGGCGCCGGGGGATGGGCTGCCCCTGGCCAGGTCTGAGGGACCGACCCAGCTCGGGGCTGTCGGGGGCAGAGAGAGAACCCCCCTCCGCCCTTTCCCTTCAGGTTCTTAGGGCTGGCCAAATCCTTCCCAAGACAGCTTGTCTGGAGAAAATCAGACCCAGCTGAAGAACATGTGTCCATGGGGGAAACCCGGGAAACTGAGTCTCCCCACACAATAGCAGAGATTCTCATCTTGCATCCTCTCCTGAGCTAATGACAAAGGTGGATGTCCCGGGTGGGTGGGCCTGTGGAATGGGAGAGGGGAGGAAGTCTATTGTCATGCAGAGGGACATGGAAAGACTTGTCTGAAGCTTATCCCCTGCACTGGGGTCAGGTCGGGAAGGGACGGCACAGAGGTGAGCAGGAACCAACCGGCCTCTCTGTGGTGGGGCTGGCCCCGGGGCAGGCGTGGGGGTGATGGCTGGAAGTGGGATGGCGCGTGAGTTGGCACCAGCCAGCGGTGGAGGCAGAGACTCAGAGGTCAGGGATCTCTCTCTCTGTCTCTGTCTCTCTCTCTCTCCCTCAGGGAGCTGAGGAGAGTAAGGTGGCGCCCCCTGCCCACCTCGCCTACCTCTCCATGGGCCCTTCTTTCTCTGGCCGCTCCGGGAGCCCTGCGGGCTTGGGTTCAAGCCCCCACACACCGCACAGGCCAAGGGCGCATGCGCGACCGCCGGGGCCTAGGGCTGGCCTCGGGGGGCGGGGGGGTCCTCAGTGAAGGCCCCGCCCTCCCTCCAGGCTCTGACCCAGCTGCAGCTCTTCCATCGCCGCCCTTCTGGACTCGGCTTCAGCTGTCTCCCTCCCCTCCCCCACTCCCACTCAGCTTGCAGGCCGCTTCCCTGCCTTGAAAGCATTGCTCTGGCCCTGAGGGCCACAGACCTACTGGGCTTCAAGCTCAAGGCTCTGCCTGGGCCTGCTGCTTCGGCCAGGGGCTCATTTCTTCCTGGAAAGACAAAGCCATGGCCTCACCCCACGCCTGCACTTTGCCACGGCAGGCAGCCCAGATGTAGGAAAGGCTCTGTGGAGTCAGAAGTGCCGAGACAGGCAGATGGCACCAGAGGGTTTGGGGGCCAGGGCGCAACTGGGCTAGCCCCTCCTCCCGGGAGTCGGGGAGGCCCGGCCTTCCTAGTGCCCAGGCCACGGCTCCGGGGAGAAACCCGCCATGGAGGGCACGCGGGAGGCCCTCTGCCTGAGGTGGCAGGTGTCACGCCAGGGCCACTGCAAGCCTGGCTCGGCTTGCCTGCTTTCTCCAAAGGAGGCTGGCCGACCAGCCGAACCTGGCACCTGGGCCAGGCCCCTTCCAAGGGGACGAGTTCCAGAGGATAGAGCCCTGGGGGCGGCTGCCAAGTCTCCTGGGGCGTGTGCTGGGCCCCCGTCAGAGGAGGAAGCAGCCTGGTAAACGGTGTGCCAGGCCTGAGATCTGGAGGCCTCCCACAGCCGGGTCCCTGTCCTGCCCAGGCCCCCCGAGGGAGGACGATGGTCGGGCAGTGGCGAGCGGGGTGGGGCTGGCGCCGAGCCGAGCCTGCCCTTGGATGCCCCAGGGAAGGGCGCCGGGGGATGGGCTGCCCCTGGCCAGGTCTGAGGGACCGACCCAGCTCGGGGCTGTCGGGGGCAGAGAGAGAACCCCCCTCCGCCCTTTCCCTTCAGGTTCTTAGGGCTGGCCAAATCCCTCCCAAGACAGCTTGTCTGGAGAAAATCAGACCCAGCTGAAGAACATGTGTCCATGGGGGAAACCCGGGAAACTGAGTCTCCCCACACAATAGCAGAGATTCTCATCTTGCATCCTCTCCTGAGCTAATGACAAAGGTGGATGTCCCGGGTGGGTGGGCCTGTGGAATGGGAGAGGGGAGGAAGTCTATTGTCATGCAGAGGGACATGGAAAGACTTGTCTGAAGCTTATCCCCTGCACTGGGGTCAGGTCGGGAAGGGACGGCACAGAGGTGAGCAGGAACCAACCGGCCTCTCTGTGGTGGGGCTGGCCCCGGGGCAGGCGTGGGGGTGATGGCTGGAAGTGGGATGGCGCGTGAGTTGGCACCAGCCAGCGGTGGAGGCAGAGACTCAGAGGTCAGGGATCTCTCTCTCTGTCTCTGTCTCTCTCTCTCTCCCTCAGGGAGCTGAGGAAAGTAAGGTGGCGCCCCCTGCCCACCTCGCCTACCTCTCCATGGGCCCTTCTTTCTCTGGCCGCTCCGGGAGCCCTGCGGGCTTGGGTTCAAGCCCCCACACACCGCACAGGCCAAGGGCGCATGCGCGACCGCCGGGGCCTAGGGCTGGCCTCGGGGGGCGGGGGGGTCCTCAGTGAAGGCCCCGCCCTCCCTCCAGGCTCTGACCCAGCTGCAGCTCTTCCATCGCCGCCCTTCTGGACTCGGCTTCAGCTGTCTCCCTCCCCTCCCCCACTCCCACTCAGCTTGCAGGCCGCTTCCCTGCCTTGAAAGCATTGCTCTGGCCCTGAGGGCCACAGACCTACTGGGCTTCAAGCTCAAGGCTCTGCCTGGGCCTGCTGCTTCGGCCAGGGGCTCATTTTTTCCTGGAAAGACAAAGCCATGGCCTCACCCCACGCCTGCACTTTGCCACGGCAGGCAGCCCAGATGTAGGAAAGGCTCTGTGGAGTCAGAAGTGCCGAGACAGGCAGATGGCACCAGAGGGTTTGGGGGCCAGGGCGCAACTGGGCTAGCCCCTCCTCCCGGGAGTCGGGGAGGCCCGGCCTTCCTAGTGCCCAGGCCACGGCTCCGGGGAGAAACCCGCCATGGAGGGCACGCGGGAGGCCCTCTGCCTGAGGTGGCAGGTGTCACGCCAGGGCCACTGCAAGCCTGGCTCGGCTTGCCTGCTTTCTCCAAAGGAGGCTGGCCGACCAGCCGAACCTGGCACCTGGGCCAGGCCCCTTCCAAGGGGACGAGTTCCAGAGGATAGAGCCCTGGGGGCGGCTGCCAAGTCTCCTGGGGCGTGTGCTGGGCCCCCGTCAGAGGAGGAAGCAGCCTGGTAAACGGTGTGCCAGGCCTGAGATCTGGAGGCCTCCCACAGCCGGGTCCCTGTCCTGCCCAGGCCCCCCGAGGGAGGACGATGGTCGGGCAGTGGCGAGCGGGGTGGGGCTGGCGCCAAGCCGAGCCTGCCCTTGGATGCCCCGGGGAAGGGCGCCGGGGGATGGGCTGCCCCTGGCCAGGTCTGAGGGACCGACCCAGCTCGGGGCTGTCGGGGGCAGAGAGAGAACCCCCCTCCGCCCTTTCCCTTCAGGTTCTTAGGGCTGGCCAAATCCTTCCCAAGACAGCTTGTCTGGAGAAAATCAGACCCAGCTGAAGAACATGTGTCCATGGGGGAAACCCGGGAAACTGAGTCTCCCCACACAATAGCAGAGATTCTCATCTTGCATCCTCTCCTGAGCTAATGACAAAGGTGGATGTCCCGGGTGGGTGGGCCTGTGGAATGGGAGAGGGGAGGAAGTCTATTGTCATGCAGAGGGACATGGAAAGACTTGTCTGAAGCTTATCCCCTGCACTGGGGTCAGGTCGGGAAGGGACGGCACAGAGGTGAGCAGGAACCAACCGGTCTCTCTGTGGTGGGGCTGGCCCCGGGGCAGGCGTGGGGGTGATGGCTGGAAGTGGGATGGCGCGTGAGTTGGCACCAGCCAGCGGTGGAGGCAGAGACTCAGAGGTCAGGGATCTCTCTCTCTGTCTCTGTCTCTCTCTCTCTCCCTCAGGGAGCTGAGGAGAGTAAGGTGGCGCCCCCTGCCCACCTCGCCTACCTCTCCATGGGCCCTTCTTTCTCTGGCCGCTCCGGGAGCCCTGCGGGCTTGGGTTCAAGCCCCCACACACCGCACAGGCCAAGGGCGCATGCGCGACCGCCGGGGCCTAGGGCTGGCCTCGGGGGGCGGGGGGGTCCTCAGTGAAGGCCCCGCCCTCCCTCCAGGCTCTGACCCAGCTGCAGCTCTTCCATCGCCGCCCTTCTGGACTCGGCTTCAGCTGTCTCCCTCCCCTCCCCCACTCCCACTCAGCTTGCAGGCCGCTTCCCTGCCTTGAAAGCATTGCTCTGGCCCTGAGGGCCACAGACCTACTGGGCTTCAAGCTCAAGGCTCTGCCTGGGCCTGCTGCTTCGGCCAGGGGCTCATTTCTTCCTGGAAAGACAAAGCCATGGCCTCACCCCACGCCTGCACTTTGCCACGGCAGGCAGCCCAGATGTAGGAAAGGCTCTGTGGAGTCAGAAGTGCCGAGACAGGCAGATGGCACCAGAGGGTTTGGGGGCCAGGGCGCAACTGGGCTAGCCCCTCCTCCCGGGAGTCGGGGAGGCCCGGCCTTCCTAGTGCCCAGGCCACGGCTCCGGGGAGAAACCCGCCATGGAGGGCACGCGGGAGGCCCTCTGCCTGAGGTGGCAGGTGTCACGCCAGGGCCACTGCAAGCCTGGCTCGGCTTGCCTGCTTTCTCCAAAGGAGGCTGGCCGACCAGCCGAACCTGGCACCTGGGCCAGGCCCCTTCCAAGGGGACGAGTTCCAGAGGATAGAGCCCTGGGGGCGGCTGCCAAGTCTCCTGGGGCGTGTGCTGGGCCCCCGTCAGAGGAGGAAGCAGCCTGGTAAACGGTGTGCCAGGCCTGAGATCTGGAGGCCTCCCACAGCCGGGTCCCTGTCCTGCCCAGGCCCCCCGAGGGAGGACGATGGTCGGGCAGTGGCGAGCGGGGTGGGGCTGGCGCCGAGCCTGCCCTTGGATGCCCCGGGGAAGGGCGCCGGGGGATGGGCTGCCCCTGGCCAGGTCTGAGGGACCGACCCAGCTCGGGGCTGTCGGGGGCAGAGAGAGAACCCCCCTCCGCCCTTTCCCTTCAGGTTCTTAGGGCTGGCCAAATCCTTCCCAAGACAGCTTGTCTGGAGAAAATCAGACCCAGCTGAAGAACATGTGTCCATGGGGGAAACCCGGGAAACTGAGTCTCCCCACACAATAGCAGAGATTCTCATCTTGCATCCTCTCCTGAGCTAATGACAAAGGTGGATGTCCCGGGTGGGTGGGCCTGTGGAATGGGAGAGGGGAGGAAGTCTATTGTCATGCAGAGGGACATGGAAAGACTTGTCTGAAGCTTATCCCCTGCACTGGGGTCAGGTCGGGAAGGGACGGCACAGAGGTGAGCAGGAACCAACCGGCCTCTCTGTGGTGGGGCTGGCCCCGGGGCAGGCGTGGGGGTGATGGCTGGAAGTGGGATGGCGCGTGAGTTGGCACCAGCCAGCGGTGGAGGCAGAGACTCAGAGGTCAGGGATCTCTCTCTCTGTCTCTGTCTCTCTCTCTCTCCCTCAGGGAGCTGAGGAGAGTAAGGTGGCGCCCCCTGCCCACCTCGCCTACCTCTCCATGGGCCCTTCTTTCTCTGGCCGCTCCGGGAGCCCTGCGGGCTTGGGTTCAAGCCCCCACACACCGCACAGGCCAAGGGCGCATGCGCGACCGCCGGGGCCTAGGGCTGGCCTCGGGGGGCGGGGGGGTCCTCAGTGAAGGCCCCGCCCTCCCTCCAGGCTCTGACCCAGCTGCAGCTCTTCCATCGCCGCCCTTCTGGACTCGGCTTCAGCTGTCTCCCTCCCCTCCCCCACTCCCACTCAGCTTGCAGGCCGCTTCCCTGCCTTGAAAGCATTGCTCTGGCCCTGAGGGCCACAGACCTACTGGGCTTCAAGCTCAAGGCTCTGCCTGGGCCTGCTGCTTCGGCCAGGGGCTCATTTCTTCCTGGAAAGACAAAGCCATGGCCTCACCCCACGCCTGCACTTTGCCACGGCAGGCAGCCCAGATGTAGGAAAGGCTCTGTGGAGTCAGAAGTGCCGAGACAGGCAGATGGCACCAGAGGGTTTGGGGGCCAGGGCGCAACTGGGCTAGCCCCTCCTCCCGGGAGTCGGGGAGGCCCGGCCTTCCTAGTGCCCAGGCCACGGCTCCGGGGAGAAACCCGCCATGGAGGGCACGCGGGAGGCCCTCTGCCTGAGGTGGCAGGTGTCACGCCAGGGCCACTGCAAGCCTGGCTCGGCTTGCCTGCTTTCTCCAAAGGAGGCTGGCCGACCAGCCGAACCTGGCACCTGGGCCAGGCCCCTTCCAAGGGGACGAGTTCCAGAGGATAGAGCCCTGGGGGCGGCTGCCAAGTCTCCTGGGGCGTGTGCTGGGCCCCCGTCAGAGGAGGAAGCAGCCTGGTAAACGGTGTGCCAGGCCTGAGATCTGGAGGCCTCCCACAGCCGGGTCCCTGTCCTGCCCAGGCCCCCCGAGGGAGGACGATGGTCGGGCAGTGGCGAGCGGGGTGGGGCTGGCGCCGAGCCTGCCCTTGGATGCCCCGGGGAAGGGCGCCGGGGGATGGGCTGCCCCTGGCCAGGTCTGAGGGACCGACCCAGCTCGGGGCTGTCGGGGGCAGAGAGAGAACCCCCCTCCGCCCTTTCCCTTCAGGTTCTTAGGGCTGGCCAAATCCTTCCTAAGACAGCTTGTCTGGAGAAAATCAGACCCAGCTGAAGAACATGTGTCCATGGGGGAAACCCGGGAAACTGAGTCTCCCCACACAATAGCAGAGATTCTCATCTTGCATCCTCTCCTGAGCTAATGACAAAGGTGGATGTCCCGGGTGGGTGGGCCTGTGGAATGGGAGAGGGGAGGAAGTCTATTGTCATGCAGAGGGACATGGAAAGACTTGTCTGAAGCTTATCCCCTGCACTGGGGTCAGGTCGGGAAGGGACGGCACAGAGGTGAGCAGGAACCAACCGGCCTCTCTGTGGTGGGGCTGGCCCCGGGGCAGGCGTGGGGGTGATGGCTGGAAGTGGGATGGCGCGTGAGTTGGCACCAGCCAGCGGTGGAGGCAGAGACTCAGAGGTCAGGGATCTCTCTCTCTGTCTCTGTCTCTCTCTCTCTCCCTCAGGGAGCTGAGGAGAGTAAGGTGGCGCCCCCTGCCCACCTCGCCTACCTCTCCATGGGCCCTTCTTTCTCTGGCCGCTCCGGGAGCCCTGCGGGCTTGGGTTCAAGCCCCCACACACCGCACAGGCCAAGGGCGCATGCGCGACCGCCGGGGCCTAGGGCTGGCCTCGGGGGGCGGGGGGGTCCTCAGTGAAGGCCCCGCCCTCCCTCCAGGCTCTGACCCAGCTGCAGCTCTTCCATCGCCGCCCTTCTGGACTCGGCTTCAGCTGTCTCCCTCCCCTCCCCCACTCCCACTCAGCTTGCAGGCCGCTTCCCTGCCTTGAAAGCATTGCTCTGGCCCTGAGGGCCACAGACCTACTGGGCTTCAAGCTCAAGGCTCTGCCTGGGCCTGCTGCTTCGGCCAGGGGCTCATTTTTTCCTGGAAAGACAAAGCCATGGCCTCACCCCACGCCTGCACTTTGCCACGGCAGGCAGCCCAGATGTAGGAAAGGCTCTGTGGAGTCAGAAGTGCCGAGACAGGCAGATGGCACCAGAGGGTTTGGGGGCCAGGGCGCAACTGGGCTAGCCCCTCCTCCCGGGAGTCGGGGAGGCCCGGCCTTCCTAGTGCCCAGGCCACGGCTCCGGGGAGAAACCCGCCATGGAGGGCACGCGGGAGGCCCTCTGCCTGAGGTGGCAGGTGTCACGCCAGGGCCACTGCAAGCCTGGCTCGGCTTGCCTGCTTTCTCCAAAGGAGGCTGGCCGACCAGCCGAACCTGGCACCTGGGCCAGGCCCCTCCCAAGGGGACGAGTTCCAGAGGATAGAGCCCTGGGGGCGGCTGCCAAGTCTCCTGGGGCGTGTGCTGGGCCCCCGTCAGAGGAGGAAGCAGCCTGGTAAACGGTGTGCCAGGCCTGAGATCTGGAGGCCTCCCACAGCCGGGTCCCTGTCCTGCCCAGGCCCCCCGAGGGAGGACGATGGTCGGGCAGTGGCGAGCGGGGTGGGGCTGGCGCCGAGCCTGCCCTTGGATGCCCCGGGGAAGGGCGCCGGGGGATGGGCTGCCCCTGGCCAGGTCTGAGGGACCGACCCAGCTCGGGGCTGTTGGGGGCAGAGAGAGAACCCCCCTCCGCCCTTTCCCTTCAGGTTCTTAGGGCTGGCCAAATCCTTCCCAAGACAGCTTGTCTGGAGAAAATCAGACCCAGCTGAAGAACATGTGTCCATGGGGGAAACCCGGGAAACTGAGTCTCCCCACACAATAGCAGAGATTCTCATCTTGCATCCTCTCCTGAGCTAATGACAAAGGTGGATGTCCCGGGTGGGTGGGCCTGTGGAATGGGAGAGGGGAGGAAGTCTATTGTCATGCAGAGGGACATGGAAAGACTTGTCTGAAGCTTATCCCCTGCACTGGGGTCAGGTCGGGAAGGGACGGCACAGAGGTGAGCAGGAACCAACCGGCCTCTCTGTGGTGGGGCTGGCCCCGGGGCAGGCGTGGGGGTGATGGCTGGAAGTGGGATGGCGCGTGAGTTGGCACCAGCCAGCGGTGGAGGCAGAGACTCAGAGGTCAGGGATCTCTCTCTCTGTCTCTGTCTCTCTCTCTCTCCCTCAGGGAGCTGAGGAGAGTAAGGTGGCGCCCCCTGCCCACCTCGCCTACCTCTCCATGGGCCCTTCTTTCTCTGGCCGCTCCGGGAGCCCTGCGGGCTTGGGTTCAAGCCCCCACACACCGCACAGGCCAAGGGCGCATGCGCGACCGCCGGGGCCTAGGGCTGGCCTCGGGGGGCGGGGGGGTCCTCAGTGAAGGCCCCGCCCTCCCTCCAGGCTCTGACCCAGCTGCAGCTCTTCCATCGCCGCCCTTCTGGACTCGGCTTCAGCTGTCTCCCTCCCCTCCCCCACTCCCACTCAGCTTGCAGGCCGCTTCCCTGCCTTGAAAGCATTGCTCTGGCCCTGAGGGCCACAGACCTACTGGGCTTCAAGCTCAAGGCTCTGCCTGGGCCTGCTGCTTCGGCCAGGGGCTCATTTCTTCCTGGAAAGACAAAGCCATGGCCTCACCCCACGCCTGCACTTTGCCACGGCAGGCAGCCCAGATGTAGGAAAGGCTCTGTGGAGTCAGAAGTGCCGAGACAGGCAGATGGCACCAGAGGGTTTGGGGGCCAGGGCGCAACTGGGCTAGCCCCTCCTCCCGGGAGTCGGGGAGGCCCGGCCTTCCTAGTGCCCAGGCCACGGCTCCGGGGAGAAACCCGCCATGGAGGGCACGCGGGAGGCCCTCTGCCTGAGGTGGCAGGTGTCACGCCAGGGCCACTGCAAGCCTGGCTCGGCTTGCCTGCTTTCTCCAAAGGAGGCTGGCCGACCAGCCGAACCTGGCACCTGGGCCAGGCCCCTTCCAAGGGGACGAGTTCCAGAGGATAGAGCCCTGGGGGCGGCTGCCAAGTCTCCTGGGGCGTGTGCTGGGCCCCCGTCAGAGGAGGAAGCAGCCTGGTAAACGGTGTGCCAGGCCTGAGATCTGGAGGCCTCCCACAGCCGGGTCCCTGTCCTGCCCAGGCCCCCCGAGGGAGGACGATGGTCGGGCAGTGGCGAGCGGGGTGGGGCTGGCGCCGAGCCTGCCCTTGGATGCCCCGGGGAAGGGCGCCGGGGGATGGGCTGCCCCTGGCCAGGTCTGAGGGACCGACCCAGCTCGGGGCTGTCGGGGGCAGAGAGAGAACCCCCCTCCGCCCTTTCCCTTCAGGTTCTTAGGGCTGGCCAAATCCTTCCCAAGACAGCTTGTCTGGAGAAAATCAGACCCAGCTGAAGAACATGTGTCCATGGGGGAAACCCGGGAAACTGAGTCTCCCCACACAATAGCAGAGATTCTCATCTTGCATCCTCTCCTGAGCTAATGACAAAGGTGGATGTCCCGGGTGGGTGGGCCTGTGGAATGGGAGAGGGGAGGAAGTCTATTGTCATGCAGAGGGACATGGAAAGACTTGTCTGAAGCTTATCCCCTGCACTGGGGTCAGGTCGGGAAGGGACGGCACAGAGGTGAGCAGGAACCAACCGGCCTCTCTGTGGTGGGGCTGGCCCCGGGGCAGGCGTGGGGGTGATGGCTGGAAGTGGGATGGCGCGTGAGTTGGCACCAGCCAGCGGTGGAGGCAGAGACTCAGAGGTCAGGGATCTCTCTCTCTGTCTCTGTCTCTCTCTCTCTCCCTCAGGGAGCTGAGGAGAGTAAGGTGGCGCCCCCTGCCCACCTCGCCTACCTCTCCATGGGCCCTTCTTTCTCTGGCCGCTCCGGGAGCCCTGCGGGCTTGGGTTCAAGCCCCCACACACCGCACAGGCCAAGGGCGCATGCGCGACCGCCGGGGCCTAGGGCTGGCCTCGGGGGGCGGGGGGGTCCTCAGTGAAGGCCCCGCCCTCCCTCCAGGCTCTGACCCAGCTGCAGCTCTTCCATCGCCGCCCTTCTGGACTCGGCTTCAGCTGTCTCCCTCCCCTCCCCCACTCCCACTCAGCTTGCAGGCCGCTTCCCTGCCTTGAAAGCATTGCTCTGGCCCTGAGGGCCACAGACCTACTGGGCTTCAAGCTCAAGGCTCTGCCTGGGCCTGCTGCTTCGGCCAGGGGCTCATTTTTTCCTGGAAAGACAAAGCCATGGCCTCACCCCACGCCTGCACTTTGCCACGGCAGGCAGCCCAGATGTAGGAAAGGCTCTGTGGAGTCAGAAGTGCCGAGACAGGCAGATGGCACCAGAGGGTTTGGGGGCCAGGGCGCAACTGGGCTAGCCCCTCCTCCCGGGAGTCGGGGAGGCCCGGCCTTCCTAGTGCCCAGGCCACGGCTCCGGGGAGAAACCCGCCATGGAGGGCACGCGGGAGGCCCTCTGCCTGAGGTGGCAGGTGTCACGCCAGGGCCACTGCAAGCCTGGCTCGGCTTGCCTGCTTTCTCCAAAGGAGGCTGGCCGACCAGCCGAACCTGGCACCTGGGCCAGGCCCCTTCCAAGGGGACGAGTTCCAGAGGATAGAGCCCTGGGGGCGGCTGCCAAGTCTCCTGGGGCGTGTGCTGGGCCCCCGTCAGAGGAGGAAGCAGCCTGGTAAACGGTGTGCCAGGCCTGAGATCTGGAGGCCTCCCACAGCCGGGTCCCTGTCCTGCCCAGGCCCCCCGAGGGAGGACGATGGTCGGGCAGTGGCGAGCGGGGTGGGGCTGGCGCCGAGCCTGCCCTTGGATGCCCCGGGGAAGGGCGCCGGGGGATGGGCTGCCCCTGGCCAGGTCTGAGGGACCGACCCAGCTCGGGGCTGTCGGGGGCAGAGAGAGAACCCCCCTCCGCCCTTTCCCTTCAGGTTCTTAGGGCTGGCCAAATCCTTCCCAAGACAGCTTGTCTGGAGAAAATCAGACCCAGCTGAAGAACATGTGTCCATGGGGGAAACCCGGGAAACTGAGTCTCCCCACACAATAGCAGAGATTCTCATCTTGCATCCTCTCCTGAGCTAATGACAAAGGTGGATGTCCCGGGTGGGTGGGCCTGTGGAATGGGAGAGGGGAGGAAGTCTATTGTCATGCAGAGGGACATGGAAAGACTTGTCTGAAGCTTATCCCCTGCACTGGGGTCAGGTCGGGAAGGGACGGCACAGAGGTGAGCAGGAACCAACCGGCCTCTCTGTGGTGGGGCTGGCCCCGGGGCAGGCGTGGGGGTGATGGCTGGAAGTGGGATGGCGCGTGAGTTGGCACCAGCCAGCGGTGGAGGCAGAGACTCAGAGGTCAGGGATCTCTCTCTCTGTCTCTGTCTCTCTCTCTCTCCCTCAGGGAGCTGAGGAGAGTAAGGTGGCGCCCCCTGCCCACCTCGCCTACCTCTCCATGGGCCCTTCTTTCTCTGGCCGCTCCGGGAGCCCTGCGGGCTTGGGTTCAAGCCCCCACACACCGCACAGGCCAAGGGTGCATGCGCGACCGCCGGGGCCTAGGGCTGGCCTCCGGGGGGGGGGGGTCCTCAGTGAAGGCCCCGCCCTCCCTCCAGGCTCTGACCCAGCTGCAGCTCTTCCATCGCCGCCCTTCTGGACTCGGCTTCAGCTGTCTCCCTCCCCTCCCCCACTCCCACTCAGCTTGCAGGCCGCTTCCCTGCCTTGAAAGCATTGCTCTGGCCCTGAGGGCCACAGACCTACTGGGCTTCAAGCTCAAGGCTCTGCCTGGGCCTGCTGCTTCGGCCAGGGGCTCATTTTTTCCTGGAAAGACAAAGCCATGGCCTCACCCCACGCCTGCACTTTGCCACGGCAGGCAGCCCAGATGTAGGAAAGGCTCTGTGGAGTCAGAAGTGCCGAGACAGGCAGATGGCACCAGAGGGTTTGGGGGCCAGGGCGCAACTGGGCTAGCCCCTCCTCCCGGGAGTCGGGGAGGCCCGGCCTTCCTAGTGCCCAGGCCACGGCTCCGGGGAGAAACCCGCCATGGAGGGCACGCGGGAGGCCCTCTGCCTGAGGTGGCAGGTGTCACGCCAGGGCCACTGCAAGCCTGGCTCGGCTTGCCTGCTTTCTCCAAAGGAGGCTGGCCGACCAGCCGAACCTGGCACCTGGGCCAGGCCCCTTCCAAGGGGACGAGTTCCAGAGGATAGAGCCCTGGGGGCGGCTGCCAAGTCTCCTGGGGCGTGTGCTGGGCCCCCGTCAGAGGAGGAAGCAGCCTGGTAAACGGTGTGCCAGGCCTGAGATCTGGAGGCCTCCCACAGCCGGGTCCCTGTCCTGCCCAGGCCCCCCGAGGGAGGACGATGGTCGGGCAGTGGCGAGCGGGGTGGGGCTGGCGCCGAGCCTGCCCTTGGATGCCCCGGGGAAGGGCGCCGGGGGATGGGCTGCCCCTGGCCAGGTCTGAGGGACCGACCCAGCTCGGGGCTGTCGGGGGCAGAGAGAGAACCCCCCTCCGCCCTTTCCCTTCAGCTTCTTAGGGCTGGCCAAATCCTTCCCAAGACAGCTTGTCTGGAGAAAATCAGACCCAGCTGAAGAACATGTGTCCATGGGGGAAACCCGGGAAACTGAGTCTCCCCACACAATAGCAGAGATTCTCATCTTGCATCCTCTCCTGAGCTAATGACAAAGGTGGATGTCCCGGGTGGGTGGGCCTGTGGAATGGGAGAGGGGAGGAAGTCTATTGTCATGCAGAGGGACATGGAAAGACTTGTCTGAAGCTTATCCCCTGCACTGGGGTCAGGTCGGGAAGGGACGGCACAGAGGTGAGCAGGAACCAACCGGCCTCTCTGTGGTGGGGCTGGCCCCGGGGCAGGCGTGGGGGTGATGGCTGGAAGTGGGATGGCGCGTGAGTTGGCACCAGCCAGCGGTGGAGGCAGAGACTCAGAGGTCAGGGATCTCTCTCTCTGTCTCTGTCTCTCTCTCTCTCCCTCAGGGAGCTGAGGAGAGTAAGGTGGCGCCCCCTGCCCACCTCGCCTACCTCTCCATGGGCCCTTCTTTCTCTGGCCGCTCCGGGAGCCCTGCGGGCTTGGGTTCAAGCCCCCACACACCGCACAGGCCAAGGGCGCATGCGCGACCGCCGGGGCCTAGGGCTGGCCTCCGGGGGGGGGGGTCCTCAGTGAAGGCCCCGCCCTCCCTCCAGGCTCTGACCCAGCTGCAGCTCTTCCATCGCCGCCCTTCTGGACTCGGCTTCAGCTGTCTCCCTCCCCTCCCCCACTCCCACTCAGCTTGCAGGCCGCTTCCCTGCCTTGAAAGCATTGCTCTGGCCCTGAGGGCCACAGACCTACTGGGCTTCAAGCTCAAGGCTCTGCCTGGGCCTGCTGCTTCGGCCAGGGGCTCATTTTTTCCTGGAAAGACAAAGCCATGGCCTCACCCCACGCCTGCACTTTGCCACGGCAGGCAGCCCAGATGTAGGAAAGGCTCTGTGGAGTCAGAAGTGCCGAGACAGGCAGATGGCACCAGAGGGTTTGGGGGCCAGGGCGCAACTGGGCTAGCCCCTCCTCCCGGGAGTCGGGGAGGCCCGGCCTTCCTAGTGCCCAGGCCACGGCTCCGGGGAGAAACCCGCCATGGAGGGCACGCGGGAGGCCCTCTGCCTGAGGTGGCTGGTGTCACGCCAGGGCCACTGCAAGCCTGGCTCGGCTTGCCTGCTTTCTCCAAAGGAGGCTGGCCGACCAGCCGAACCTGGCACCTGGGCCAGGCCCCTTCCAAGGGGACGAGTTCCAGAGGATAGAGCCCTGGGGGCGGCTGCCAAGTCTCCTGGGGCGTGTGCTGGGCCCCCGTCAGAGGAGGAAGCAGCCTGGTAAACGGTGTGCCAGGCCTGAGATCTGGAGGCCTCCCACAGCCGGGTCCCTGTCCTGCCCAGGCCCCCCGAGGGAGGACGATGGTCGGGCAGTGGCGAGCGGGGTGGGGCTGGCGCCGAGCCTGCCCTTGGATGCCCCGGGGAAGGGCGCCGGGGGATGGGCTGCCCCTGGCCAGGTCTGAGGGACCGACCCAGCTCCGGGCTGTCGGGGGCAGAGAGAGAACCCCCCTCCGCCCTTTCCCTTCAGCTTCTTAGGGCTGGCCAAATCCTTCCCAAGACAGCTTGTCTGGAGAAAATCAGACCCAGCTGAAGAACATGTGTCCATGGGGGAAACCCGGGAAACTGAGTCTCCCCACACAATAGCAGAGATTCTCATCTTGCATCCTCTCCTGAGCTAATGACAAAGGTGGATGTCCCGGGTGGGTGGGCCTGTGGAATGGGAGAGGGGAGGAAGTCTACTGTCATGCAGAGGGACATGGAAAGACTTGTCTGAAGCTTATCCCCTGCACTGGGGTCAGGTCGGGAAGGGACGGCACAGAGGTGAGCAGGAACCAACCGGCCTCTCTGTGGTGGGGCTGGCCCCGGGGCAGGCGTGGGGGTGATGGCTGGAAGTGGGATGGCGCGTGAGTTGGCACCAGCCAGCGGTGGAGGCAGAGACTCAGAGGTCAGGGATCTCTCTCTCTGTCTCTGTCTCTCTCTCTCTCCCTCAGGGAGCTGAGGAGAGTAAGGTGGCGCCCCCTGCCCACCTCGCCTACCTCTCCATGGGCCCTTCTTTCTCTGGCCGCTCCGGGAGCCCTGCGGGCTTGGGTTCAAGCCCCCACACACCGCACAGGCCAAGGGCGCATGCGCGACCGCCGGGGCCTAGGGCTGGCCTCGGGGGGCGGGGGGGTCCTCAGTGAAGGCCCCGCCCTCCCTCCAGGCTCTGACCCAGCTGCAGCTCTTCCATCGCCGCCCTTCTGGACTCGGCTTCAGCTGTCTCCCTCCCCTCCCCCACTCCCACTCAGCTTGCAGGCCGCTTCCCTGCCTTGAAAGCATTGCTCTGGCCCTGAGGGCCACAGACCTACTGGGCTTCAAGCTCAAGGCTCTGCCTGGGCCTGCTGCTTCGGCCAGGGGCTCATTTTTTCCTGGAAAGACAAAGCCATGGCCTCACCCCACGCCTGCACTTTGCCACGGCAGGCAGCCCAGATGTAGGAAAGGCTCTGTGGAGTCAGAAGTGCCGAGACAGGCAGATGGCACCAGAGGGTTTGGGGGCCAGGGCGCAACTGGGCTAGCCCCTCCTCCCGGGAGTCGGGGAGGCCCGGCCTTCCTAGTGCCCAGGCCACGGCTCCGGGGAGAAACCCGCCATGGAGGGCACGCGGGAGGCCCTCTGCCTGAGGTGGCAGGTGTCACGCCAGGGCCACTGCAAGCCTGGCTCGGCTTGCCTGCTTTCTCCAAAGGAGGCTGGCCGACCAGCCGAACCTGGCACCTGGGCCAGGCCCCTTCCAAGGGGACGAGTTCCAGAGGATAGAGCCCTGGGGGCGGCTGCCAAGTCTCCTGGGGCGTGTGCTGGGCCCCCGTCAGAGGAGGAAGCAGCCTGGTAAACGGTGTGCCAGGCCTGAGATCTGGAGGCCTCCCACAGCCGGGTCCCTGTCCTGCCCAGGCCCCCCGAGGGAGGACGATGGTCGGGCAGTGGCGAGCGGGGTGGGGCTGGCGCCGAGCCTGCCCTTGGATGCCCCGGGGAAGGGCGCCGGGGGATGGGCTGCCCCTGGCCAGGTCTGAGGGACCGACCCAGCTCCGGGCTGTCGGGGGCAGAGAGAGAACCCCCCTCCGCCCTTTCCCTTCAGCTTCTTAGGGCTGGCCAAATCCTTCCCAAGACAGCTTGTCTGGAGAAAATCAGACCCAGCTGAAGAACATGTGTCCATGGGGGAAACCCGGGAAACTGAGTCTCCCCACACAATAGCAGAGATTCTCATCTTGCATCCTCTCCTGAGCTAATGACAAAGGTGGATGTCCCGGGTGGGTGGGCCTGTGGAATGGGAGAGGGGAGGAAGTCTACTGTCATGCAGAGGGACATGGAAAGACTTGTCTGAAGCTTATCCCCTGCACTGGGGTCAGGTCGGGAAGGGACGGCACAGAGGTGAGCAGGAACCAACCGGCCTCTCTGTGGTGGGGCTGGCCCCGGGGCAGGCGTGGGGGTGATGGCTGGAAGTGGGATGGCGCGTGAGTTGGCACCAGCCAGCGGTGGAGGCAGAGACTCAGAGGTCAGGGATCTCTCTCTCTGTCTCTGTCTCTCTCTCTCTCCCTCAGGGAGCTGAGGAGAGTAAGGTGGCGCCCCCTGCCCACCTCGCCTACCTCTCCATGGGCCCTTCTTTCTCTGGCCGCTCCGGGAGCCCTGCGGGCTTGGGTTCAAGCCCCCACACACCGCACAGGCCAAGGGCGCATGCGCGACCGCCGGGGCCTAGGGCTGGCCTCGGGGGGCGGGGGGGTCCTCAGTGAAGGCCCCGCCCTCCCTCCAGGCTCTGACCCAGCTGCAGCTCTTCCATCGCCGCCCTTCTGGACTCGGCTTCAGCTGTCTCCCTCCCCTCCCCCACTCCCACTCAGCTTGCAGGCCGCTTCCCTGCCTTGAAAGCATTGCTCTGGCCCTGAGGGCCACAGACCTACTGGGCTTCAAGCTCAAGGCTCTGCCTGGGCCTGCTGCTTCGGCCAGGGGCTCATTTTTTCCTGGAAAGACAAAGCCATGGCCTCACCCCACGCCTGCACTTTGCCACGGCAGGCAGCCCAGATGTAGGAAAGGCTCTGTGGAGTCAGAAGTGCCGAGACAGGCAGATGGCACCAGAGGGTTTGGGGGCCAGGGCGCAACTGGGCTAGCCCCTCCTCCCGGGAGTCGGGGAGGCCCGGCCTTCCTAGTGCCCAGGCCACGGCTCCGGGGAGAAACCCGCCATGGAGGGCACGCGGGAGGCCCTCTGCCTGAGGTGGCAGGTGTCACGCCAGGGCCACTGCAAGCCTGGCTCGGCTTGCCTGCTTTCTCCAAAGGAGGCTGGCCGACCAGCCGAACCTGGCACCTGGGCCAGGCCCCTTCCAAGGGGACGAGTTCCAGAGGATAGAGCCCTGGGGGCGGCTGCCAAGTCTCCTGGGGCGTGTGCTGGGCCCCCGTCAGAGGAGGAAGCAGCCTGGTAAACGGTGTGCCAGGCCTGAGATCTGGAGGCCTCCCACAGCCGGGTCCCTGTCCTGCCCAGGCCCCCCGAGGGAGGACGATGGTCGGGCAGTGGCGAGCGGGGTGGGGCTGGCGCCGAGCCTGCCCTTGGATGCCCCGGGGAAGGGCGCCGGGGGATGGGCTGCCCCTGGCCAGGTCTGAGGGACCGACCCAGCTCGGGGCTGTCGGGGGCAGAGAGAGAACCCCCCTCCGCCCTTTCCCTTCAGGTTCTTAGGGCTGGCCAAATCCTTCCCAAGACAGCTTGTCTGGAGAAAATCAGACCCAGCTGAAGAACATGTGTCCATGGGGGAAACCCGGGAAACTGAGTCTCCCCACACAATAGCAGAGATTCTCATCTTGCATCCTCTCCTGAGCTAATGACAAAGGTGGATGTCCCGGGTGGGTGGGCCTGTGGAATGGGAGAGGGGAGGAAGTCTATTGTCATGCAGAGGGACATGGAAAGACTTGTCTGAAGCTTATCCCCTGCACTGGGGTCAGGTCGGGAAGGGACGGCACAGAGGTGAGCAGGAACCAACCGGCCTCTCTGTGGTGGGGCTGGCCCCGGGGCAGGCGTGGGGGTGATGGCTGGAAGTGGGATGGCGCGTGAGTTGGCACCAGCCAGCGGTGGAGGCAGAGACTCAGAGGTCAGGGATCTCTCTCTCTGTCTCTGTCTCTCTCTCTCTCCCTCAGGGAGCTGAGGAGAGTAAGGTGGCGCCCCCTGCCCACCTCGCCTACCTCTCCATGGGCCCTTCTTTCTCTGGCCGCTCCGGGAGCCCTGCGGGCTTGGGTTCAAGCCCCCACACACCGCACAGGCCAAGGGCGCATGCGCGACCGCCGGGGCCTAGGGCTGGCCTCGGGGGGCGGGGGGGTCCTCAGTGAAGGCCCCGCCCTCCCTCCAGGCTCTGACCCAGCTGCAGCTCTTCCATCGCCGCCCTTCTGGACTCGGCTTCAGCTGTCTCCCTCCCCTCCCCCACTCCCACTCAGCTTGCAGGCCGCTTCCCTGCCTTGAAAGCATTGCTCTGGCCCTGAGGGCCACAGACCTACTGGGCTTCAAGCTCAAGGCTCTGCCTGGGCCTGCTGCTTCGGCCAGGGGCTCATTTTTTCCTGGAAAGACAAAGCCATGGCCTCACCCCACGCCTGCACTTTGCCACGGCAGGCAGCCCAGATGTAGGAAAGGCTCTGTGGAGTCAGAAGTGCCGAGACAGGCAGATGGCACCAGAGGGTTTGGGGGCCAGGGCGCAACTGGGCTAGCCCCTCCTCCCGGGAGTCGGGGAGGCCCGGCCTTCCTAGTGCCCAGGCCACGGCTCCGGGGAGAAACCCGCCATGGAGGGCACGCGGGAGGCCCTCTGCCTGAGGTGGCAGGTGTCACGCCAGGGCCACTGCAAGCCTGGCTCGGCTTGCCTGCTTTCTCCAAAGGAGGCTGGCCGACCAGCCGAACCTGGCACCTGGGCCAGGCCCCTTCCAAGGGGACGAGTTCCAGAGGATAGAGCCCTGGGGGCGGCTGCCAAGTCTCCTGGGGCGTGTGCTGGGCCCCCGTCAGAGGAGGAAGCAGCCTGGTAAACGGTGTGCCAGGCCTGAGATCTGGAGGCCTCCCACAGCCGGGTCCCTGTCCTGCCCAGGCCCCCCGAGGGAGGACGATGGTCGGGCAGTGGCGAGCGGGGTGGGGCTGGCGCCGAGCCTGCCCTTGGATGCCCCGGGGAAGGGCGCCGGGGGATGGGCTGCCCCTGGCCAGGTCTGAGGGACCGACCCAGCTCGGGGCTGTCGGGGGCAGAGAGAGAACCCCCCTCCGCCCTTTCCCTTCAGCTTCTTAGGGCTGGCCAAATCCTTCCCAAGACAGCTTGTCTGGAGAAAATCAGACCCAGCTGAAGAACATGTGTCCATGGGGGAAACCCGGGAAACTGAGTCTCCCCACACAATAGCAGAGATTCTCATCTTGCATCCTCTCCTGAGCTAATGACAAAGGTGGATGTCCCGGGTGGGTGGGCCTGTGGAATGGGAGAGGGGAGGAAGTCTATTGTCATGCAGAGGGACATGGAAAGACTTGTCTGAAGCTTGTCCCCTGCACTGGGGTCAGGTCGGGAAGGGACGGCACAGAGGTGAGCAGGAACCAACCGGCCTCTCTGTGGTGGGGCTGGCCCCGGGGCAGGCGTGGGGGTGATGGCTGGAAGTGGGATGGCGCGTGAGTTGGCACCAGCCAGCGGTGGAGGCAGAGACTCAGAGGTCAGGGATCTCTCTCTCTGTCTCTGTCTCTCTCTCTCTCCCTCAGGGAGCTGAGGAGAGTAAGGTGGCGCCCCCTGCCCACCTCGCCTACCTCTCCATGGGCCCTTCTTTCTCTGGCCGCTCCGGGAGCCCTGCGGGCTTGGGTTCAAGCCCCCACACACCGCACAGGCCAAGGGCGCATGCGCGACCGCCGGGGCCTAGGGCTGGCCTCGGGGGGCGGGGGGGTCCTCAGTGAAGGCCCCGCCCTCCCTCCAGGCTCTGACCCAGCTGCAGCTCTTCCATCGCCGCCCTTCTGGACTCGGCTTCAGCTGTCTCCCTCCCCTCCCCCACTCCCACTCAGCTTGCAGGCCGCTTCCCTGCCTTGAAAGCATTGCTCTGGCCCTGAGGGCCACAGACCTACTGGGCTTCAAGCTCAAGGCTCTGCCTGGGCCTGCTGCTTCGGCCAGGGGCTCATTTTTTCCTGGAAAGACAAAGCCATGGCCTCACCCCACGCCTGCACTTTGCCACGGCAGGCAGCCCAGATGTAGGAAAGGCTCTGTGGAGTCAGAAGTGCCGAGACAGGCAGATGGCACCAGAGGGTTTGGGGGCCAGGGCGCAACTGGGCTAGCCCCTCCTCCCGGGAGTCGGGGAGGCCCGGCCTTCCTAGTGCCCAGGCCACGGCTCCGGGGAGAAACCCGCCATGGAGGGCACGCGGGAGGCCCTCTGCCTGAGGTGGCAGGTGTCACGCCAGGGCCACTGCAAGCCTGGCTCGGCTTGCCTGCTTTCTCCAAAGGAGGCTGGCCGACCAGCCGAACCTGGCACCTGGGCCAGGCCCCTTCCAAGGGGACGAGTTCCAGAGGATAGAGCCCTGGGGGCGGCTGCCAAGTCTCCTGGGGCGTGTGCTGGGCCCCCGTCAGAGGAGGAAGCAGCCTGGTAAACGGTGTGCCAGGCCTGAGATCTGGAGGCCTCCCACAGCCGGGTCCCTGTCCTGCCCAGGCCCCCCGAGGGAGGACGATGGTCGGGCAGTGGCGAGCGGGGTGGGGCTGGCGCCGAGCCTGCCCTTGGATGCCCCGGGGAAGGGCGCCGGGGGATGGGCTGCCCCTGGCCAGGTCTGAGGGACCGACCCAGCTCGGGGCTGTCGGGGGCAGAGAGAGAACCCCCCTCCGCCCTTTCCCTTCAGGTTCTTAGGGCTGGCCAAATCCTTCCCAAGACAGCTTGTCTGGAGAAAATCAGACCCAGCTGAAGAACATGTGTCCATGGGGGAAACCCGGGAAACTGAGTCTCCCCACACAATAGCAGAGATTCTCATCTTGCATCCTCTCCTGAGCTAATGACAAAGGTGGATGTCCCGGGTGGGTGGGCCTGTGGAATGGGAGAGGGGAGGAAGTCTATTGTCATGCAGAGGGACATGGAAAGACTTGTCTGAAGCTTGTCCCCTGCACTGGGGTCAGGTCGGGAAGGGACGGCACAGAGGTGAGCAGGAACCAACCGGCCTCTCTGTGGTGGGGCTGGCCCCGGGGCAGGCGTGGGGGTGATGGCTGGAAGTGGGATGGCGCGTGAGTTGGCACCAGCCAGCGGTGGAGGCAGAGACTCAGAGGTCAGGGATCTCTCTCTCTGTCTCTGTCTCTCTCTCTCTCCCTCAGGGAGCTGAGGAGAGTAAGGTGGCGCCCCCTGCCCACCTCGCCTACCTCTCCATGGGCCCTTCTTTCTCTGGCCGCTCCGGGAGCCCTGCGGGCTTGGGTTCAAGCCCCCACACACCGCACAGGCCAAGGGCGCATGCGCGACCGCCGGGGCCTAGGGCTGGCCTCGGGGGGCGGGGGGGTCCTCAGTGAAGGCCCCGCCCTCCCTCCAGGCTCTGACCCAGCTGCAGCTCTTCCATCGCCGCCCTTCTGGACTCGGCTTCAGCTGTCTCCCTCCCCTCCCCCACTCCCACTCAGCTTGCAGGCCGCTTCCCTGCCTTGAAAGCATTGCTCTGGCCCTGAGGGCCACAGACCTACTGGGCTTCAAGCTCAAGGCTCTGCCTGGGCCTGCTGCTTCGGCCAGGGGCTCATTTTTTCCTGGAAAGACAAAGCCATGGCCTCACCCCACGCCTGCACTTTGCCACGGCAGGCAGCCCAGATGTAGGAAAGGCTCTGTGGAGTCAGAAGTGCCGAGACAGGCAGATGGCACCAGAGGGTTTGGGGGCCAGGGCGCAACTGGGCTAGCCCCTCCTCCCGGGAGTCGGGGAGGCCCGGCCTTCCTAGTGCCCAGGCCACGGCTCCGGGGAGAAACCCGCCATGGAGGGCACGCGGGAGGCCCTCTGCCTGAGGTGGCAGGTGTCACGCCAGGGCCACTGCAAGCCTGGCTCGGCTTGCCTGCTTTCTCCAAAGGAGGCTGGCCGACCAGCCGAACCTGGCACCTGGGCCAGGCCCCTTCCAAGGGGACGAGTTCCAGAGGATAGAGCCCTGGGGGCGGCTGCCAAGTCTCCTGGGGCGTGTGCTGGGCCCCCGTCAGAGGAGGAAGCAGCCTGGTAAACGGTGTGCCAGGCCTGAGATCTGGAGGCCTCCCACAGCCGGGTCCCTGTCCTGCCCAGGCCCCCCGAGGGAGGACGATGGTCGGGCAGTGGCGAGCGGGGTGGGGCTGGCGCCGAGCCTGCCCTTGGATGCCCCGGGGAAGGGCGCCGGGGGATGGGCTGCCCCTGGCCAGGTCTGAGGGACCGACCCAGCTCGGGGCTGTCGGGGGCAGAGAGAGAACCCCCCTCCGCCCTTTCCCTTCAGGTTCTTAGGGCTGGCCAAATCCTTCCCAAGACAGCTTGTCTGGAGAAAATCAGACCCAGCTGAAGAACATGTGTCCATGGGGGAAACCCGGGAAACTGAGTCTCCCCACACAATAGCAGAGATTCTCATCTTGCATCCTCTCCTGAGCTAATGACAAAGGTGGATGTCCCGGGTGGGTGGGCCTGTGGAATGGGAGAGGGGAGGAAGTCTATTGTCATGCAGAGGGACATGGAAAGACTTGTCTGAAGCTTGTCCCCTGCACTGGGGTCAGGTCGGGAAGGGACGGCACAGAGGTGAGCAGGAACCAACAGGCCTCTCTGTGGTGGGGCTGGCCCCGGGGCAGGTGTGGGGGTGATGGCTGGAAGTGGGATGGCGCGTGAGTTGGCACCAGCCAGCGGTGGAGGCAGAGACTCAGAGGTCAGGGATCTCTCTCTCTGTCTCTGTCTCTCTCTCTCTCCCTCAGGGAGCTGAGGAGAGTAAGGTGGCGCCCCCTGCCCACCTCGCCTACCTCTCCATGGGCCCTTCTTTCTCTGGCCGCTCCGGGAGCCCTGCGGGCTTGGGTTCAAGCCCCCACACACCGCACAGGCCAAGGGCGCATGCGCGACCGCCGGGGCCTAGGGCTGGCCTCGGGGGGCGGGGGGGTCCTCAGTGAAGGCCCCGCCCTCCCTCCAGGCTCTGACCCAGCTGCAGCTCTTCCATCGCCGCCCTTCTGGACTCGGCTTCAGCTGTCTCCCTCCCCTCCCCCACTCCCACTCAGCTTGCAGGCCGCTTCCCTGCCTTGAAAGCATTGCTCTGGCCCTGAGGGCCACAGACCTACTGGGCTTCAAGCTCAAGGCTCTGCCTGGGCCTGCTGCTTCGGCCAGGGGCTCATTTTTTCCTGGAAAGACAAAGCCATGGCCTCACCCCACGCCTGCACTTTGCCACGGCAGGCAGCCCAGATGTAGGAAAGGCTCTGTGGAGTCAGAAGTGCCGAGACAGGCAGATGGCACCAGAGGGTTTGGGGGCCAGGGCGCAACTGGGCTAGCCCCTCCTCCCGGGAGTCGGGGAGGCCCGGCCTTCCTAGTGCCCAGGCCACGGCTCCGGGGAGAAACCCGCCATGGAGGGCACGCGGGAGGCCCTCTGCCTGAGGTGGCAGGTGTCACGCCAGGGCCACTGCAAGCCTGGCTCGGCTTGCCTGCTTTCTCCAAAGGAGGCTGGCCGACCAGCCGAACCTGGCACCTGGGCCAGGCCCCTTCCAAGGGGACGAGTTCCAGAGGATAGAGCCCTGGGGGCGGCTGCCAAGTCTCCTGGGGCGTGTGCTGGGCCCCCGTCAGAGGAGGAAGCAGCCTGGTAAACGGTGTGCCAGGCCTGAGATCTGGAGGCCTCCCACAGCCGGGTCCCTGTCCTGCCCAGGCCCCCCGAGGGAGGACGATGGTCGGGCAGTGGCGAGCGGGGTGGGGCTGGCGCCGAGCCTGCCCTTGGATGCCCCGGGGAAGGGCGCCGGGGGATGGGCTGCCCCTGGCCAGGTCTGAGGGACCGACCCAGCTCGGGGCTGTCGGGGGCAGAGAGAGAACCCCCCTCCGCCCTTTCCCTTCAGGTTCTTAGGGCTGGCCAAATCCTTCCCAAGACAGCTTGTCTGGAGAAAATCAGACCCAGCTGAAGAACATGTGTCCATGGGGGAAACCCGGGAAACTGAGTCTCCCCACACAATAGCAGAGATTCTCATCTTGCATCCTCTCCTGAGCTAATGACAAAGGTGGATGTCCCGGGTGGGTGGGCCTGTGGAATGGGAGAGGGGAGGAAGTCTATTGTCATGCAGAGGGACATGGAAAGACTTGTCTGAAGCTTGTCCCCTGCACTGGGGTCAGGTCGGGAAGGGACGGCACAGAGGTGAGCAGGAACCAACCGGCCTCTCTGTGGTGGGGCTGGCCCCGGGGCAGGTGTGGGGGTGATGGCTGGAAGTGGGATGGCGCGTGAGTTGGCACCAGCCAGCGGTGGAGGCAGAGACTCAGAGGTCAGGGATCTCTCTCTCTGTCTCTGTCTCTCTCTCTCTCCCTCAGGGAGCTGAGGAGAGTAAGGTGGCGCCCCCTGCCCACCTCGCCTACCTCTCCATGGGCCCTTCTTTCTCTGGCCGCTCCGGGAGCCCTGCGGGCTTGGGTTCAAGCCCCCACACACCGCACAGGCCAAGGGCGCATGCGCGACCGCCGGGGCCTAGGGCTGGCCTCGGGGGGCGGGGGGGTCCTCAGTGAAGGCCCCGCCCTCCCTCCAGGCTCTGACCCAGCTGCAGCTCTTCCATCGCCGCCCTTCTGGACTCGGCTTCAGCTGTCTCCCTCCCCTCCCCCACTCCCACTCAGCTTGCAGGCCGCTTCCCTGCCTTGAAAGCATTGCTCTGGCCCTGAGGGCCACAGACCTACTGGGCTTCAAGCTCAAGGCTCTGCCTGGGCCTGCTGCTTCGGCCAGGGGCTCATTTTTTCCTGGAAAGACAAAGCCATGGCCTCACCCCACGCCTGCACTTTGCCACGGCAGGCAGCCCAGATGTAGGAAAGGCTCTGTGGAGTCAGAAGTGCCGAGACAGGCAGATGGCACCAGAGGGTTTGGGGGCCAGGGCGCAACTGGGCTAGCCCCTCCTCCCGGGAGTCGGGGAGGCCCGGCCTTCCTAGTGCCCAGGCCACGGCTCCGGGGAGAAACCCGCCATGGAGGGCACGCGGGAGGCCCTCTGCCTGAGGTGGCAGGTGTCACGCCAGGGCCACTGCAAGCCTGGCTCGGCTTGCCTGCTTTCTCCAAAGGAGGCTGGCCGACCAGCCGAACCTGGCACCTGGGCCAGGCCCCTTCCAAGGGGACGAGTTCCAGAGGATAGAGCCCTGGGGGCGGCTGCCAAGTCTCCTGGGGCGTGTGCTGGGCCCCCGTCAGAGGAGGAAGCAGCCTGGTAAACGGTGTGCCAGGCCTGAGATCTGGAGGCCTCCCACAGCCGGGTCCCTGTCCTGCCCAGGCCCCCCGAGGGAGGACGATGGTCGGGCAGTGGCGAGCGGGGTGGGGCTGGCGCCGAGCCTGCCCTTGGATGCCCCGGGGAAGGGCGCCGGGGGATGGGCTGCCCCTGGCCAGGTCTGAGGGACCGACCCAGCTCGGGGCTGTCGGGGGCAGAGAGAGAACCCCCCTCCGCCCTTTCCCTTCAGGTTCTTAGGGCTGGCCAAATCCTTCCCAAGACAGCTTGTCTGGAGAAAATCAGACCCAGCTGAAGAACATGTGTCCATGGGGGAAACCCGGGAAACTGAGTCTCCCCACACAATAGCAGAGATTCTCATCTTGCATCCTCTCCTGAGCTAATGACAAAGGTGGATGTCCCGGGTGGGTGGGCCTGTGGAATGGGAGAGGGGAGGAAGTCTATTGTCATGCAGAGGGACATGGAAAGACTTGTCTGAAGCTTATCCCCTGCACTGGGGTCAGGTCGGGAAGGGACGGCACAGAGGTGAGCAGGAACCAACCGGCCTCTCTGTGGTGGGGCTGGCCCCGGGGCAGGCGTGGGGGTGATGGCTGGAAGTGGGATGGCGCGTGAGTTGGCACCAGCCAGCGGTGGAGGCAGAGACTCAGAGGTCAGGGATCTCTCTCTCTGTCTCTGTCTCTCTCTCTCTCCCTCAGGGAGCTGAGGAGAGTAAGGTGGCGCCCCCTGCCCACCTCGCCTACCTCTCCATGGGCCCTTCTTTCTCTGGCCGCTCCGGGAGCCCTGCGGGCTTGGGTTCAAGCCCCCACACACCGCACAGGCCAAGGGCGCATGCGCGACCGCCGGGGCCTAGGGCTGGCCTCGGGGGGCGGGGGGGTCCTCAGTGAAGGCCCCGCCCTCCCTCCAGGCTCTGACCCAGCTGCAGCTCTTCCATCGCCGCCCTTCTGGACTCGGCTTCAGCTGTCTCCCTCCCCTCCCCCACTCCCACTCAGCTTGCAGGCCGCTTCCCTGCCTTGAAAGCATTGCTCTGGCCCTGAGGGCCACAGACCTACTGGGCTTCAAGCTCAAGGCTCTGCCTGGGCCTGCTGCTTCGGCCAGGGGCTCATTTTTTCCTGGAAAGACAAAGCCATGGCCTCACCCCACGCCTGCACTTTGCCACGGCAGGCAGCCCAGATGTAGGAAAGGCTCTGTGGAGTCAGAAGTGCCGAGACAGGCAGATGGCACCAGAGGGTTTGGGGGCCAGGGCGCAACTGGGCTAGCCCCTCCTCCCGGGAGTCGGGGAGGCCCGGCCTTCCTAGTGCCCAGGCCACGGCTCCGGGGAGAAACCCGCCATGGAGGGCACGCGGGAGGCCCTCTGCCTGAGGTGGCAGGTGTCACGCCAGGGCCACTGCAAGCCTGGCTCGGCTTGCCTGCTTTCTCCAAAGGAGGCTCGCCGACCAGCCGAACCTGGCACCTGGGCCAGGCCCCTTCCAAGGGGACGAGTTCCAGAGGATAGAGCCCTGGGGGCGGCTGCCAAGTCTCCTGGGGCGTGTGCTGGGCCCCCGTCAGAGGAGGAAGCAGCCTGGTAAACGGTGTGCCAGGCCTGAGATCTGGAGGCCTCCCACAGCCGGGTCCCTGTCCTGCCCAGGCCCCCCGAGGGAGGACGATGGTCGGGCAGTGGCGAGCGGGGTGGGGCTGGCGCCGAGCCTGCCCTTGGATGCCCCGGGGAAGGGCGCCGGGGGATGGGCTGCCCCTGGCCAGGTCTGAGGGACCGACCCAGCTCGGGGCTGTCGGGGGCAGAGAGAGAACCCCCCTCCGCCCTTTCCCTTCAGGTTCTTAGGGCTGGCCAAATCCTTCCCAAGACAGCTTGTCTGGAGAAAATCAGACCCAGCTGAAGAACATGTGTCCATGGGGGAAACCCGGGAAACTGAGTCTCCCCACACAATAGCAGAGATTCTCATCTTGCATCCTCTCCTGAGCTAATGACAAAGGTGGATGTCCCGGGTGGGTGGGCCTGTGGAATGGGAGAGGGGAGGAAGTCTACTGTCATGCAGAGGGACATGGAAAGACTTGTCTGAAGCTTATCCCCTGCACTGGGGTCAGGTCGGGAAGGGACGGCACAGAGGTGAGCAGGAACCAACCGGCCTCTCTGTGGTGGGGCTGGCCCCGGGGCAGGCGTGGGGGTGATGGCTGGAAGTGGGATGGCGCGTGAGTTGGCACCAGCCAGCGGTGGAGGCAGAGACTCAGAGGTCAGGGATCTCTCTCTCTGTCTCTGTCTCTCTCTCTCTCCCTCAGGGAGCTGAGGAGAGTAAGGTGGCGCCCCCTGCCCACCTCGCCTACCTCTCCATGGGCCCTTCTTTCTCTGGCCGCTCCGGGAGCCCTGCGGGCTTGGGTTCAAGCCCCCACACACCGCACAGGCCAAGGGCGCATGCGCGACCGCCGGGGCCTAGGGCTGGCCTCGGGGGGCGGGGGGGTCCTCAGTGAAGGCCCCGCCCTCCCTCCAGGCTCTGACCCAGCTGCAGCTCTTCCATCGCCGCCCTTCTGGACTCGGCTTCAGCTGTCTCCCTCCCCTCCCCCACTCCCACTCAGCTTGCAGGCCGCTTCCCTGCCTTGAAAGCATTGCTCTGGCCCTGAGGGCCACAGACCTACTGGGCTTCAAGCTCAAGGCTCTGCCTGGGCCTGCTGCTTCGGCCAGGGGCTCATTTTTTCCTGGAAAGACAAAGCCATGGCCTCACCCCACGCCTGCACTTTGCCACGGCAGGCAGCCCAGATGTAGGAAAGGCTCTGTGGAGTCAGAAGTGCCGAGACAGGCAGATGGCACCAGAGGGTTTGGGGGCCAGGGCGCAACTGGGCTAGCCCCTCCTCCCGGGAGTCGGGGAGGCCCGGCCTTCCTAGTGCCCAGGCCACGGCTCCGGGGAGAAACCCGCCATGGAGGGCACGCGGGAGGCCCTCTGCCTGAGGTGGCAGGTGTCACGCCAGGGCCACTGCAAGCCTGGCTCGGCTTGCCTGCTTTCTCCAAAGGAGGCTGGCCGACCAGCCGAACCTGGCACCTGGGCCAGGCCCCTTCCAAGGGGACGAGTTCCAGAGGATAGAGCCCTGGGGGCGGCTGCCAAGTCTCCTGGGGCGTGTGCTGGGCCCCCGTCAGAGGAGGAAGCAGCCTGGTAAACGGTGTGCCAGGCCTGAGATCTGGAGGCCTCCCACAGCCGGGTCCCTGTCCTGCCCAGGCCCCCCGAGGGAGGACGATGGTCGGGCAGTGGCGAGCGGGGTGGGGCTGGCGCCGAGCCTGCCCTTGGATGCCCCGGGGAAGGGCGCCGGGGGATGGGCTGCCCCTGGCCAGGTCTGAGGGACCGACCCAGCTCGGGGCTGTCGGGGGCAGAGAGAGAACCCCCCTCCGCCCTTTCCCTTCAGCTTCTTAGGGCTGGCCAAATCCTTCCCAAGACAGCTTGTCTGGAGAAAATCAGACCCAGCTGAAGAACATGTGTCCATGGGGGAAACCCGGGAAACTGAGTCTCCCCACACAATAGCAGAGATTCTCATCTTGCATCCTCTCCTGAGCTAATGACAAAGGTGGATGTCCCGGGTGGGTGGGCCTGTGGAATGGGAGAGGGGAGGAAGTCTATTGTCATGCAGAGGGACATGGAAAGACTTGTCTGAAGCTTATCCCCTGCACTGGGGTCAGGTCGGGAAGGGACGGCACAGAGGTGAGCAGGAACCAACCGGCCTCTCTGTGGTGGGGCTGGCCCCGGGGCAGGCGTGGGGGTGATGGCTGGAAGTGGGATGGCGCGTGAGTTGGCACCAGCCAGCGGTGGAGGCAGAGACTCAGAGGTCAGGGATCTCTCTCTCTGTCTCTGTCTCTCTCTCTCTCCCTCAGGGAGCTGAGGAGAGTAAGGTGGCGCCCCCTGCCCACCTCGCCTACCTCTCCATGGGCCCTTCTTTCTCTGGCCGCTCCGGGAGCCCTGCGGGCTTGGGTTCAAGCCCCCCACACACCGCACAGGCCAAGGGCGCATGCGCGACCGCCGGGGCCTAGGGCTGGCCTCGGGGGGCGGGGGGGTCCTCAGTGAAGGCCCCGCCCTCCCTCCAGGCTCTGACCCAGCTGCAGCTCTTCCATCGCCGCCCTTCTGGACTCGGCTTCAGCTGTCTCCCTCCCCTCCCCCACTCCCACTCAGCTTGCAGGCCGCTTCCCTGCCTTGAAAGCATTGCTCTGGCCCTGAGGGCCACAGACCTACTGGGCTTCAAGCTCAAGGCTCTGCCTGGGCCTGCTGCTTCGGCCAGGGGCTCATTTTTTCCTGGAAAGACAAAGCCATGGCCTCACCCCACGCCTGCACTTTGCCACGGCAGGCAGCCCAGATGTAGGAAAGGCTCTGTGGAGTCAGAAGTGCCGAGACAGGCAGATGGCACCAGAGGGTTTGGGGGCCAGGGCGCAACTGGGCTAGCCCCTCCTCCCGGGAGTCGGGGAGGCCCGGCCTTCCTAGTGCCCAGGCCACGGCTCCGGGGAGAAACCCGCCATGGAGGGCACGCGGGAGGCCCTCTGCCTGAGGTGGCAGGTGTCACGCCAGGGCCACTGCAAGCCTGGCTCGGCTTGCCTGCTTTCTCCAAAGGAGGCTGGCCGACCAGCCGAACCTGGCACCTGGGCCAGGCCCCTTCCAAGGGGACGAGTTCCAGAGGATAGAGCCCTGGGGGCGGCTGCCAAGTCTCCTGGGGCGTGTGCTGGGCCCCCGTCAGAGGAGGAAGCAGCCTGGTAAACGGTGTGCCAGGCCTGAGATCTGGAGGCCTCCCACAGCCGGGTCCCTGTCCTGCCCAGGCCCCCCGAGGGAGGACGATGGTCGGGCAGTGGCGAGCGGGGTGGGGCTGGCGCCGAGCCTGCCCTTGGATGCCCCGGGGAAGGGCGCCGGGGGATGGGCTGCCCCTGGCCAGGTCTGAGGGACCGACCCAGCTCGGGGCTGTCGGGGGCAGAGAGAGAACCCCCCTCCGCCCTTTCCCTTCAGGTTCTTAGGGCTGGCCAAATCCTTCCCAAGACAGCTTGTCTGGAGAAAATCAGACCCAGCTGAAGAACATGTGTCCATGGGGGAAACCCGGGAAACTGAGTCTCCCCACACAATAGCAGAGATTCTCATCTTGCATCCTCTCCTGAGCTAATGACAAAGGTGGATGTCCCGGGTGGGTGGGCCTGTGGAATGGGAGAGGGGAGGAAGTCTATTGTCATGCAGAGGGACATGGAAAGACTTGTCTGAAGCTTATCCCCTGCACTGGGGTCAGGTCGGGAAGGGACGGCACAGAGGTGAGCAGGAACCAACCGGCCTCTCTGTGGTGGGGCTGGCCCCGGGGCAGGCGTGGGGGTGATGGCTGGAAGTGGGATGGCGCGTGAGTTGGCACCAGCCAGCGGTGGAGGCAGAGACTCAGAGGTCAGGGATCTCTCTCTCTGTCTCTGTCTCTCTCTCTCTCCCTCAGGAGCTGAGGAGAGTAAGGTGGCGCCCCCTGCCCACCTCGCCTACCTCTCCATGGGCCCTTCTTTCTCTGGCCGCTCCGGGAGCCCTGCGGGCTTGGGTTCAAGCCCCCACACACCGCACCAGGCCAAGGGCGCATGCGCGACCGCCGGGGCCTAGGGCTGGCCTCGGGGGGCGGGGGGGTCCTCAGTGAAGGCCCCGCCCTCCCTCCAGGCTCTGACCCAGCTGCAGCTCTTCCATCGCCGCCCTTCTGGACTCGGCTTCAGCTGTCTCCCTCCCCTCCCCCCCACTCCCACTCAGCTTGCAGCCGCTTCCCTGCCTTGAAAGCATTGCTCTGGCCCTGAGGGCCACAGACCTACTGGGCTTCAAGCTCAAGGCTCTGCCTGGGCCTGCTGCTTCGGCCAGGGGCTCATTTTTTCCTGGAAAGACAAAGCCATGGCCTCACCCCACGCCTGCACTTTGCCACGGCAGGCAGCCCAGATGTAGGAAAGGCTCTGTGGAGTCAGAAGTGCCGAGACAGGCAGATGGCACCAGAGGGTTTGGGGCCAGGGCGCAACTGGGCTAGCCCCTCCTCCCGGGAGTCGGGGAGGCCCCGGCCTTCCTAGTGCCCAGGCCACGGCTCCGGGGAGAAACCCGCCATGGAGGGCACGCGGGAGGCCCTCTGCCTGAGGTGGCAGGTGTCACGCCAGGGCCACTGCAAGCCTGGCTCGGCTTGCCTGCTTTCTCCAAAGGAGGCTGGCCGACCAGCCGAACCTGGCACCTGGGCCAGGCCCCTTCCAAGGGGACGAGTTCCAGAGGATAGAGCCCTGGGGGCGGCTGCCAAGTCTCCTGGGGCGTGTGCTGGGCCCCCGTCAGAGGAGGAAGCAGCCTGGTAAACGGTGTGCCAGGCCTGAGATCTGGAGGCCTCCCACAGCCGGGTCCCTGTCCTGCCCAGGCCCCCCGAGGGAGACGATGGTCGGGCAGTGGCGAGCGGGGTGGGGCTGGCGCCGAGCCTGCCCTTGGATGCCCCGGGGAAGGGCGCCGGGGGATGGGCTGCCCTGGCCAGGTCTGAGGGACCGACCCAGCTCGGGGCTGTCGGGGGCAGAGAGAGAACCCCCCTCCGCCCTTTCCCTTCAGCTTCTTAGGGCTGGCCAAATCCTTCCCAAGACAGCTTGTCTGGAGAAAATCAGACCCAGCTGAAGAACATGTGTCCATGGGGGAAACCCGGGAAACTGAGTCTCCCCACACAATAGCAGAGATTCTCATCTTGCATCCTCTCCTGAGCTAATGACAAAGGTGGATGTCCCGGGTGGGTGGGCCTGTGGAATGGGAGAGGGGAGGAAGTCTATTGTCATGCAGAGGGACATGGAAAGGACTTGTCTGAAGCTTATCCCCTGCACTAGGGGTCAGGTCGGGAAGGGACGGCACAGAGGTGAGCAGGAACCAACCGGCCTCTCTGTGGTGGGGCTGGCCCCGGGGCAGGCGTGGGGGTGATGGCTGGAAGTGGGATGGCGCGTGAGTTGGCACCAGCCAGCGGTGGAGGCAGAGACTCAGAGGTCAGGGATCTCTCTCTCTGTCTCTGTCTCTCTCTCTCTCCCTCAGGGAGCTGAGGAGAGTAAGGTGGCGCCCCCTGCCCACCTCGCCTACCTCTCCATGGGCCCTTCTTCTCTGGCCGCTCCGGGAGCCCTGCGGGCTTGGGTTCAAGCCCCCACACACCGCACAGGCCAAGGGCGCATGCGCGACCGCCGGGGCCTAGGGCTGGCCTCGGGGGGCGGGGGGTCCTCAGTGAAGGCCCCGCCCTCCCTCCAGGCTCTGACCCAGCTGCAGCTCTTCCATCGCCGCCCTTCTGGACTCGGCTTCAGCTGTCTCCCTCCCCTCCCCCACTCCCACTCAGCTTGCAGGCCGCTTCCCTGCCTTGAAAGCATTGCTCTGGCCCTGAGGGCCACAGACCTACTGGGCTTCAAGCTCAAGGCTCTGCCTGGGCCTGCTGCTTCGGCCAGGGCTCATTTTTTCCTGGAAAGACAAAGCCATGGCCTCACCCCACGCCTGCACTTTGCCACGGCAGGCAGCCCAGATGTAGGAAAGGCTCTGTGGAGTCAGAAGTGCCGAGACAGGCAGATGGCACCAGAGGGTTTGGGGCCAGGGCGCAACTGGGCTAGCCCCTCCTCCCGGGAGTCGGGGAGGCCCGGCCTTCCTAGTGCCCAGGCCACGGCTCCGGGGAGAAACCCGCCATGGAGGGCACGCGGGAGGCCCTCTGCCTGAGGTGGCAGGTGTCACGCCAGGGCCACTGCAAGCCTGGCTCGGCTTGCCTGCTTTCCTCCAAAGGAGGCTGGCCGACCAGCGAACCTGGCACCTGGGCCAGGGCCCCTTCCAAGGGACGAGTTCCAGAGGATAGAGCCCTGGGGGCGGCTGCCAAGTCTCTGGGGCGTGTGCTGGGCCCCCCGTCAGAGGAGGAAGCAGCCTGGTAAACGGTGTGCCAGGCCTGAGATCTGGAGGCCTCCCACAGCCGGGTCCCTGTCCTGCCCAGGCCCCCCGAGGGAGGACGATGGTCGGGCAGTGGCGAGCGGGGTGGGGCTGCGCCGAGCCTGCCCTTGGATGCCCCGGGGAAGGGCGCCGGGGGATGGGCTGCCCCTGGCCAGGTCTGAGGGACCGACCCAGCTCGGGGCTGTCGGGGGCAGAGAGAGAACCCCCCTCCGCCCTTTCCCTTCAGGTTCTTAGGGCTGGCCAAATCCTTCCCAAGACAGCTTGTCTGGAGAAAATCAGACCCAGCTGAAGAACATGTGTCCATGGGGGAAACCCGGGAAACTGAGTCTCCCCACACAATAGCAGAGATTCTCATCTTGCATCCTCTCCTGAGCTAATGACAAAGGTGGATGTCCCGGGTGGGTGGGCCTGTGGAATGGGAGAGGGGAGGAAGTCTATTGTCATGCAGAGGGACATGGAAAGACTTGTCTGAAGCTTATCCCCTGCACTGGGGTCAGGTCGGGAAGGGACGGCACAGAGGTGAGCAGGAACCAACCGGCCTCTCTGTGGTGGGCTGGCCCGGGGCAGGCGTGGGGGTGATGGCTGGAAGTGGGATGGCGCGTGAGTTGGCACCAGCCAGCGGTGGAGGCAGAGACTCAGAGGTCAGGGATCTCTCTCTCTGTCTCTGTCTCTCTCTCTCTCCCTCAGGGAGCTGAGGAGAGTAAGGTGGCGCCCCCTGCCACCTCGCCTACCTCTCCATGGGCCCTTCTTTCTCTGGCCGCTCCGGGAGCCCTGCGGGCTTGGGTTCAAGCCCCCACACACCCGCACAGGCCAAGGGCGCATGCGCGACCGCCGGGGCCTAGGGCTGGCCTCGGGGGGCGGGGGGGTCCTCAGTGAAGGCCCCGCCCTCCCTCAGGCTCTGACCCAGCTGCAGCTCTTCCATCGCCGCCCTTCTGGACTCGGCTTCAGCTGTCTCCCTCCCCTCCCCCACTCCCACTCAGCTTGCAGGCCGCTTCCCTGCCTTGAAAGCATTGCTCTGGCCCTGAGGGCCACAGACCTACTGGGCTTCAAGCTCAAGGCTCTGCCTGGGCCTGCTGCTTCGGCCAGGGGCTCATTTTTTCCTGGAAAGACAAAGCCATGGCCTCACCCCACGCCTGCACTTTGCCACGGCAGGCAGCCCAGATGTAGAAAGGCTCTGTGGAGTCAGAAGTGCCGAGACAGGCAGATGGCACCAGAGGGTTTGGGGGCCAGGGCGCAACTGGCTAGCCCCTCCTCCCGGGAGTCGGGGAGGCCCGGCCTTCCTAGTGCCCAGGCCACGGCTCCGGGGAGAAACCCGCCATGGAGGGCACGCGGAGGCCCTCTGCCTGAGGTGGCAGGTGTCACGCCAGGGCCACTGCAAGCCTGGCTCGGCTTGGCCTGCTTTCTCCAAAGGAGGCTGGCCGACCAGCCGAACCTGGCACCTGGGCCAGGCCCCTCCCAAGGGGACGAGTTCCAGAGGATAGAGCCCTGGGGGCGGCTGCCAAGTCTCCTGGGGCGTGTGCTGGGCCCCCGTCAGAGGAGGAAGCAGCCTGGTAAACGGTGTGCCAGGCCTGAGATCTGGAGGCCTCCCACAGCCGGGTCCCTGTCCTGCCCAGGCCCCCCGAGGGAGGACGATGGTCGGGCAGTGGCGAGCGGGGTGGGGCTGCGCCGAGCCTGCCCTTGGATGCCCCGGGGAAGGGCGCGGGGGGATGGGCTGCCCCTGGCAGGTCTGAGGGGACCGACCCAGCTCGGGGCTGTTGGGGGCAGAGAGAGAACCCCCCCTCCGCCCTTTCCCTTCAGGTTCTTAGGGCTGGCCAAATCCTTCCCAAGACAGCTTGTCTGGAGAAAATCAGACCCAGCTGAAGAACATGTGTCCATGGGGAAACCCGGGAAACTGAGTCTCCCCACACAATAGCAGAGATTCTCATCTTGCATCCTCTCCTGAGCTAATGACAAAGGTGGATGTCCCGGGTGGGTGGGCCTGTGGAATGGGAGAGGGGAGGAAGTCTATTGTCATGCAGAGGGACATGGAAAGACTTGTCTGAAGCTTATCCCCTGCACTGGGGTCAGGTCGGGAAGGGACGGCACAGAGGTGAGCAGGAACAAACCGGCCTCTCTGTGGTGGGGGCTGGCCCCGGGGCAGGCGTGGGGGTGATGGCTGGAAGTGGGATGGCGCGTGAGTTGGCACCAGCCAGCGGTGGAGGCAGAGACTCAGAGGTCAGGGATCTCTCTCTCTGTCTCTGTCTCTCTCTCTCTCCCTCAGGGAGCTGAGGAGAGTAAGGTGGCGCCCCCTGCCCACCTCGCCTACCTCTCCATGGGCCCTTCTTCTCTGGCCGCTCCGGGAGCCCTGCGGGCTTGGGTTCAAGCCCCCACACACCGCACAGGCCAAGGGCGCATGCGCGACCGCCGGGGCCTAGGGCTGGCCTCGGGGGGCGGGGTGGTCCTCAGTGAAGGCCCCGCCCTCCCTCCAGGCTCTGACCCAGCTGCAGCTCTTCCATCGCCGCCCTTCTGGACTCGGCTTCAGCTGTCTCCCTCCCCTCCCCCACTCCCACTCAGCTTGCAGGCCGCTTCCCTGCCTTGAAAGCATTGCTCTGGCCCTGAGGGCCACAGACCTACTGGGCTTCAAGCTCAAGGCTCTGCCTGGGCCTGCTGCTTCGGCCAGGGGCTCATTTTTTCCTGGAAAGACAAAGCCATGGCCTCTACCCCACGCCTGCACTTTGCCACGGCAGCAGCCCAGATGTAGGAAAGGCTCTGTGGAGTCAGAAGTGCCGAGACAGGCAGATGGCACCAGAGGGTTTGGGGGCCAGGGCGCAACTGGGCTAGCCCCTCCTCCCGGGAGTCGGGGAGGCCCGGCCTTCCTAGTGCCCAGGCACGGCTCCGGGGAGAAAACCCGCCATGGAGGGCACGCGGGAGGCCCTCTGCCTGAGGTGGCAGGTGTCACGCCAGGGCCACTGCAAGCCTGGCTCGGCTTGCCTGCTTTCTCCAAAGGAGGCTGGCCGACCAGCCGAACCTGGCACCTGGGCCAGGCCCCTCCAAGGGGACGAGTTCCAGAGGATAGAGCCCTGGGGGCGGCTGCCAGTCTCCTGGGGCGTGTGCTGGGCCCCCCCGTCAGAGGAGGAAGCAGCCTGGTAAACGGTGTGCCAGGCCTGAGATCTGGAGGCCTCCCACAGCCGGGTCCCTGCTCCTGCCCAGGCCCCCCGAGGGAGGACGATGGTCGGGCAGTGGCGAGCCGGGGTGGGGCTGGCGCCGAGCCTGCCCTTGGTGCCCCGGGGAAGGGCGCCGGGGGATGGGCTGCCCCTGGCCAGGTCTGAGGGACCGACCCAGCTCGGGGCTGTCGGGGGCAGAGAGAGAACCCCCCTCCGCCCTTTCCCTTCAGGTTCTTAGGGCTGGCCAAATCCTTCCCAAGACAGCTTGTCTGGAGAAAATCAGACCCAGCTGAAGAACATGTGTCCATGGGGGAAACCCGGAAACTGAGTCTCCCCACACAATAGCAGAGATTCTCATCTTGCATCCTCTCCTGAGCTAATGACAAAGGTGGATGTCCGGGATGGGTGGGCCTGTGGAATGGGAGAGGGGAGGAAGTCTTTGTCATGCAGAGGGACATGGAAAGACTTGTCTGAAGCTTATCCCCTGCACTGGGGTCAGGTCGGGAAGGGACGGCACAGAGGTGAGCAGGAACCAACCGGCCTCTCTGTGGTGGGGCTGCCCCGGGGCAGGCGAGGGGGTGATGGCTGGAAGTGGGATGGCGCGTGAGTTGGCACCAGCCACGGTGGAGGCAGAGACTCAGAGGTCAGGGATCTCTTCTCTGTCTCTGTCTCTCTCTCTCTCCCTCAGGGAGCTGAGGAGAGTAAGGTGGCGCCCCTGCCCACCTCGCCTACCTCTCCATGGGCCCTTCTTTCTCTGGCCGCTCCGGGAGCCCTGCGGGCTTGGGTTCAAGCCCCCACACACCGCACAGGCCAAGGGCGCATGCGCGACCGCCGGGGCCTAGGGCTGGCCTCGGGGGGCGGGGGGGTCCTCAGTGAAGGCCCCCGCCCCTCCCTCCAGGCTCTGACCCAGCTGCAGCTCTTCCATCGCCGCCCTTCTGGACTCGGCTTCAGCTGTCTCCCTCCCCTCCCCCACTCCCACTCAGCTTGCAGGCCGCTTCCCTGCCTTCAAAGCATTGCTCTGGCCCTGAGGGCCACAGACCTACTGGGCTTCAAGCTCAAGGCTCTGCCTGGGCCTGCTGCCTTCGGCCAGGGGCTCATTTTTTCCTGGAAAGACAAAGCCATGGCCTCACCCCACGCTGCACTTTGCCACGGCAGGCAGCCCCAGAAGTAGGAAAGGCTCTGTGGTCAGAAGTGCCGAGACAGGCAGATGGCACAGAGGGTTTGGGGGCCAGGGCGCAACTGGGCTAGCCCCTCCTCCCGGGAGTCGGGGAGGCCCGGCCTTCCTAGTGCCCAGGCCACGGCTCCGGGGAGAAAACCCGCCATGGAGGGCACGCGGGAGGCCCTCTGCCTGAGGTGGCAGGTGTCACGCCAGGGCCACTGCAAGCCTGCTCGGCTTGCCTGCTTTCTCCAAAGGAGGCTGGCCGACCAGCCGAACCTGGCACCTGGGCCAGGCCCCTTCCAAGGGGACGAGTTCCAGAGGATAGAGCCCTGGGGGCGGCTGCCAAGTCTCCTGGGGCGTGTGCTGGGC
>NW_026691465.1:0-95850 GCF_020826845.1 Diceros bicornis minor
GGAAAGGGCGGAGGGGGGTTCTCTCTCTGCCCCCGACAGCCCCGAGCTGGGTCGCTCCCTCAGACCTGGCCAGGGGCAGCCCATCCCCCGGCGCCCTTCCCCGGGGCATCCAAGGGCAGGCTCAGCGCCAGCCCCACCCCGCTCGCCACTGCCCGACCATCGTCCTCCCTCGGGGGGCCTGGGCAGGACAGGGACCCGGCTGTGGGAGGCCTCCAGATCTCAGGCCTGGCACACCGTTTACCAGGCTGCTTCCTCCTCTGACGGGGGCCCAGCACACGCCCCAGGAGACTTGGCAGCCGCCCCCAGGGCTCTATCCTCTGGAACTCGTCCCCTTGGAAGGGGCTGGCCCAGGTGCCAGGTTCGGCTGGTCGGCCAGCCTCCTTTGGAGAAAGCAGGCAAGCCGAGCCAGGCTTGCAGTGGCCCTGGCGTGACACCTGCCACCTCAGGCAGAGGGCCTCCCGCGTGCCCTCCATGGCGGATTTCTCCCCGGAGCCGTGGCCTGGGCACTAGGAAGGCCGGGCCTCCCCGACTTCCGGGAGGAGGGGCTAGCCCAGTTACGCCCTGGCCCCCAAACCCTCTGGTGCCATCTGCCTGTCTCGGCACTTCTGACTCCACAGAGCCTTTCCTACACCTGGGCTGCCTGCCGTGGCAAAGTGCAGGCGTGGGGTGAGGCCATGGCTTTGTCTTTCCAGGAAGAAATGAGCCCCTGGCCGAAGCAGCAGGCCCAGGCAGAGCCTTGAGCTTGAAGCCCAGTAGGTCTGTGGCCCTCAGGGCCACAGCAATGCTTTCAAGGCAGGGAAGCGGCCTGCAAGCTGAGTGGGAGTGGGGGAGGGGAGGGAGACAGCTGAAGCCGAGTCCAGAAGGGCGGCAAAGGAACAGCTGCAGCTGGGTCAGAGCCTGGAGGGAGGGCGGGGCATTCACTGAGGACCCCCGAGGTCAGCCCTAGGCCCAGGCGGTCGCGCAGGCGCCCTTGGCCTGTGCGGTGGGTGGAGGGTTGAAGCCAAGCCCGCAGGGCTCCCGGAGCGGCCAGAGAAAGAAGGGCCCATGGAGAGGTAGGCGAGGTGGGTAGGGGGAGCCACCTTACTCTCCTCAGCTCCCTGAGGGAGAGAGAGAGAGACAGAGACAGAGAGAGAGATCCATGACCTCAGAGTCTAGGCCTCTACCGCTGGCTGGTGCCAACTCACGCGCCATCCCACTTCCAGCCATCACCCCCACGCCTGCCCCGGAGCCAGCCCCACCACAGAGAGGCCGCTTCCTGCTCCCCTCTGTGCCTTCCCTTCCCGACCTGACTCCAGTGCAGGGGATAAGCTTCAGACAAGTCTTTCCATGTCCCTCTGCATGACAATAGACTTCCTCCCCTCTCCCATTCCACAGGCCCACCCGGGACATCCACCTTGGTCATTAGCTCAGGAGAGGATGCAAGATGAGAATCTCTGCTATTGTGTGGGGAGACTCAGTTTCCCGGGTTTCCCCCATGGACACATGTTCTTCAGCTGGGTCTGATTTTCTCCAGACAAGCTGTCTTGGGAAGGATTTGGCCAGCCCTAAGAACCTGAAGGGAAAGGGCGGAGGGGGGTTCTCTCTCTGCCCCCGACAGCCCCGAGCTGGGTCGCTCCCTCAGACCTGGCCAGGGGCAGCCCATCCCCCGGCGCCCTTCCCCGGGGCATCCAAGGGCAGGCTCGGCGCCAGCCCCACCACGCTCGCCACTGCCCGACCATCGTCCTCCCTCGGGGGGCCTGGGCAGGACAGGGACCCGGCTGTGGGAGGCCTCCAGATCTCAGGCCTGGCACACCGTTTACCAGGCTGCTTCCTCCTCTGACGGGGGCCCAGCACACGCCCCAGGAGACTTGGCAGCCGCCCCCAGGGCTCTATCCTCTGGAACTCGTCCCCTTGGAAGGGGCTGGCCCAGGTGCCAGGTTCGGCTGGTCGGCCAGCCTCCTTTGGAGAAAGCAGGCAAGCCGAGCCAGGCTTGCAGTGGCCCTGGCGTGACACCTGCCACCTCAGGCAGAGGGCCTCCCGCGTGCCCTCCATGGCGGATTTCTCCCCGGAGCCGTGGCCTGGGCACTAGGAAGGCCGGGCCTCCCCGACTTCCGGGAGGAGGGGCTAGCCCAGTTACGCCCTGGCCCCCAAACCCTCTGGTGCCATCTGCCTGTCTCGGCACTTCTGACTCCACAGAGCCTTTCCTACACCTGGGCTGCCTGCCGTGGCAAAGTGCAGGCGTGGGGTGAGGCCATGGCTTTGTCTTTCCAGGAAGAAATGAGCCCCTGGCCGAAGCAGCAGGCCCAGGCAGAGCCTTGAGCTTGAAGCCCAGTAGGTCTGTGGCCCTCAGGGCCACAGCAATGCTTTCAAGGCAGGGAAGCAGCCTGCAAGCTGAGTGGGAGTGGGGGAGGGGAGGGAGACAGCTGAAGCCGAGTCCAGAAGGGCGGCAAAGGAACAGCTGCAGCTGGGTCAGAGCCTGGAGGGAGGGCGGGGCATTCACTGAGGACCCCCGAGGTCAGCCCTAGGCCCAGGCGGTCGCGCAGGCGCCCTTGGCCTGTGCGGTGGGTGGAGGGTTGAAGCCAAGCCCGCAGGGCTCCCGGAGCGGCCAGAGAAAGAAGGGCCCATGGAGAGGTAGGCGAGGTGGGTAGGGGGAGCCACCTTACTCTCCTCAGCTCCCTGAGGGAGAGAGAGAGAGACAGAGACAGAGAGAGAGATCCATGACCTCAGAGTCTAGGCCTCTACCGCTGGCTGGTGCCAACTCACGCGCCATCCCACTTCCAGCCATCACCCCCACGCCTGCCCCGGAGCCAGCCCCACCACAGAGAGGCCGCTTCCTGCTCCCCTCTGTGCCTTCCCTTCCCGACCTGACTCCAGTGCAGGGGATAAGCTTCAGACAAGTCTTTCCATGTCCCTCTGCATGACAATAGACTTCCTCCCCTCTCCCATTCCACAGGCCCACCCGGGACATCCACCTTGGTCATTAGCTCAGGAGAGGATGCAAGATGAGAATCTCTGCTATTGTGTGGGGAGACTCAGTTTCCCGGGTTTCCCCCATGGACACATGTTCTTCAGCTGGGTCTGATTTTCTCCAGACAAGCTGTCTTGGGAAGGATTTGGCCAGCCCTAAGAACCTGAAGGGAAAGGGCGGAGGGGGGTTCTCTCTCTGCCCCCGACAGCCCCGAGCTGGGTCGCTCCCTCAGACCTGGCCAGGGGCAGCCCATCCCCCGGCGCCCTTCCCCGGGGCATCCAAGGGCAGGCTCGGCGCCAGCCCCACCACGCTCGCCACTGCCCGACCATCGTCCTCCCTCGGGGGGCCTGGGCAGGACAGGGACCCGGCTGTGGGAGGCCTCCAGATCTCAGGCCTGGCACACCGTTTACCAGGCTGCTTCCTCCTCTGACGGGGGCCCAGCACACGCCCCAGGAGACTTGGCAGCCGCCCCCAGGGCTCTATCCTCTGGAACTCGTCCCCTTGGAAGGGGCTGGCCCAGGTGCCAGGTTCGGCTGGTCGGCCAGCCTCCTTTGGAGAAAGCAGGCAAGCCGAGCCAGGCTTGCAGTGGCCCTGGCGTGACACCTGCCACCTCAGGCAGAGGGCCTCCCGCGTGCCCTCCATGGCGGATTTCTCCCCGGAGCCGTGGCCTGGGCACTAGGAAGGCCGGGCCTCCCCGACTTCCGGGAGGAGGGGCTAGCCCAGTTACGCCCTGGCCCCCAAACCCTCTGGTGCCATCTGCCTGTCTCGGCACTTCTGACTCCACAGAGCCTTTCCTACACCTGGGCTGCCTGCCGTGGCAAAGTGCAGGCGTGGGGTGAGGCCATGGCTTTGTCTTTCCAGGAAGAAATGAGCCCCTGGCCGAAGCAGCAGGCCCAGGCAGAGCCTTGAGCTTGAAGCCCAGTAGGTCTGTGGCCCTCAGGGCCACAGCAATGCTTTCAAGGCAGGGAAGCAGCCTGCAAGCTGAGTGGGAGTGGGGGAGGGGAGGGAGACAGCTGAAGCCAAGACCAGAAGGGCGGCAAAGGAACAGCTGCAGCTGTTTCAGAGCCTGGAGGGAGGGCGGGGCATTCACTGAGGAACCCCGAGGTCAGCCCTAGGCCCTGGCGGTCGCACAGGCGCCCTTGGCCTGTGCGGTGGGTGGGGGGTTGAAGCCAAGCCCGCAGGGCTCCCGGAGCGGCCAGAGAAAGAAGGGCCCTTGGAGAGGTAGGCGAGGTGGGTAGGGGGAGCCACCTTACTCTCCTCAGCTCCCTGAGGGAGAGAGAGAGAGACAGAGACAGAGAGAGAGATCCATGACCTCTGAGTCTCGGCCTCTACCGCTGGCTGGTGCCAACTCACGCGCCATCCCACTTCCAGCCATCACCCCCACGCCTGCCCCGGAGCCAGCCCCACCACAGAGAGGCCGCTTCCTGCTCCCCTCTGTGCCTTCCCTTCCCGACCTGACTCCAGTGCAGGGGATAAGCTTCAGACAAGTCTTTCCATGTCCCTCTGCATGACAATAGACTTCCTCCCCTCTCCCATTCCACAGGCCCACCCGGGACATCCACCTTGGTCATTAGCTCAGGAGAGGATGCAAGATGAGAATCTCTGCTATTGTGTGGGGAGACTCAGTTTCCCGGGTTTCCCCCATGGACACATGTTCTTCAGCTGGGTCTGATTTTCTCCAGACAAGCTGTCTTGGGAAGGATTTGGCCAGCCCTAAGAACCTGAAGGGAAAGGGCGGAGGGGGGTTCTCTCTCTGCCCCCGACAGCCCCGAGCTGGGTCGCTCCCTCAGACCTGGCCAGGGGCAGCCCATCCCCCGGCGCCCTTCCCCGGGGCATCCAAGGGCAGGCTCAGCGCCAGCCCCACCCCGCTCGCCACTGCCCGACCATCGTCCTCCCTCGGGGGGCCTGGGCAGGACAGGGACCCGGCTGTGGGAGGCCTCCAGATCTCAGGCCTGGCACACCGTTTACCAGGCTGCTTCCTCCTCTGACGGGGGCCCAGCACACGCCCCAGGAGACTTGGCAGCCGCCCCCAGGGCTCTATCCTCTGGAACTCGTCCCCTTGGAAGGGGCTGGCCCAGGTGCCAGGTTCGGCTGGTCGGCCAGCCTCCTTTGGAGAAAGCAGGCAAGCCGAGCCAGGCTTGCAGTGGCCCTGGCGTGACACCTGCCACCTCAGGCAGAGGGCCTCCCGCGTGCCCTCCATGGCGGATTTCTCCCCGGAGCCGTGGCCTGGGCACTAGGAAGGCCGGGCCTCCCCGACTTCCGGGAGGAGGGGCTAGCCCAGTTACGCCCTGGCCCCCAAACCCTCTGGTGCCATCTGCCTGTCTCGGCACTTCTGACTCCACAGAGCCTTTCCTACACCTGGGCTGCCTGCCGTGGCAAAGTGCAGGCGTGGGGTGAGGCCATGGCTTTGTCTTTCCAGGAAGAAATGAGCCCCTGGCCGAAGCAGCAGGCCCAGGCAGAGCCTTGAGCTTGAAGCCCAGTAGGTCTGTGGCCCTCAGGGCCACAGCAATGCTTTCAAGGCAGGGAAGCGGCCTGCAAGCTGAGTGGGAGTGGGGGAGGGGAGGGAGACAGCTGAAGCCGAGTCCAGAAGGGCGGCAAAGGAACAGCTGCAGCTGGGTCAGAGCCTGGAGGGAGGGCGGGGCATTCACTGAGGACCCCCGAGGTCAGCCCTAGGCCCAGGCGGTTGCGCAGGCGCCCTTGGCCTGTGCGGTGGGTGGAGGGTTGAAGCCAAGCCCGCAGGGCTCCCGGAGCGGCCAGAGAAAGAAGGGCCCATGGAGAGGTAGGCGAGGTGGGTAGGGGGAGCCACCTTACTCTCCTCAGCTCCCTGAGGGAGAGAGAGAGAGACAGAGACAGAGAGAGAGATCCATGACCTCAGAGTCTAGGCCTCTACCGCTGGCTGGTGCCAACTCACGCGCCATCCCACTTCCAGCCATCACCCCCACGCCTGCCCCGGAGCCAGCCCCACCACAGAGAGGCCGCTTCCTGCTCCCCTCTGTGCCTTCCCTTCCCGACCTGACTCCAGTGCAGGGGATAAGCTTCAGACAAGTCTTTCCATGTCCCTCTGCATGACAATAGACTTCCTCCCCTCTCCCATTCCACAGGCCCACCCGGGACATCCACCTTGGTCATTAGCTCAGGAGAGGATGCAAGATGAGAATCTCTGCTATTGTGTGGGGAGACTCAGTTTCCCGGGTTTCCCCCATGGACACATGTTCTTCAGCTGGGTCTGATTTTCTCCAGACAAGCTGTCTTGGGAAGGATTTGGCCAGCCCTAAGAACCTGAAGGGAAAGGGCGGAGGGGGGTTCTCTCTCTGCCCCCGACAGCCCCGAGCTGGGTCGCTCCCTCAGACCTGGCCAGGGGCAGCCCATCCCCCGGCGCCCTTCCCCGGGGCATCCAAGGGCAGGCTCGGCGCCAGCCCCACCACGCTCGCCACTGCCCGACCATCGTCCTCCCTCGGGGGGCCTGGGCAGGACAGGGACCCGGCTGTGGGAGGCCTCCAGATCTCAGGCCTGGCACACCGTTTACCAGGCTGCTTCCTCCTCTGACGGGGGCCCAGCACACGCCCCAGGAGACTTGGCAGCCGCCCCCAGGGCTCTATCCTCTGGAACTCGTCCCCTTGGAAGGGGCTGGCCCAGGTGCCAGGTTCGGCTGGTCGGCCAGCCTCCTTTGGAGAAAGCAGGCAAGCCGAGCCAGGCTTGCAGTGGCCCTGGCGTGACACCTGCCACCTCAGGCAGAGGGCCTCCCGCGTGCCCTCCATGGCGGATTTCTCCCCGGAGCCGTGGCCTGGGCACTAGGAAGGCCGGGCCTCCCCGACTTCCGGGACGAGGGGCTAGCCCAGTTACGCCCTGGCCCCCAAACCCTCTGGTGCCATCTGCCTGTCTCGGCACTTCTGACTCCACAGAGCCTTTCCTACACCTGGGCTGCCTGCCGTGGCAAAGTGCAGGCGTGGGGTGAGGCCATGGCTTTGTCTTTCCAGGAAGAAATGAGCCCCTGGCCGAAGCAGCAGGCCCAGGCAGAGCCTTGAGCTTGAAGCCCAGTAGGTCTGTGGCCCTCAGGGCCACAGCAATGCTTTCAAGGCAGGGAAGCAGCCTGCAAGCTGAGTGGGAGTGGGGGAGGGGAGGGAGACAGCTGAAGCCAAGACCAGAAGGGCGGCAAAGGAACAGCTGCAGCTGTTTCAGAGCCTGGAGGGAGGGCGGGGCATTCACTGAGGAACCCCGAGGTCAGCCCTAGGCCCTGGCGGTCGCACAGGCGCCCTTGGCCTGTGCGGTGGGTGGGGGGTTGAAGCCAAGCCCGCAGGGCTCCCGGAGCGGCCAGAGAAAGAAGGGCCCTTGGAGAGGTAGGCGAGGTGGGTAGGGGGAGCCACCTTACTCTCCTCAGCTCCCTGAGGGAGAGAGAGAGAGACAGAGACAGAGAGAGAGATCCATGACCTCTGAGTCTCGGCCTCTACCGCTGGCTGGTGCCAACTCACGCGCCATCCCACTTCCAGCCATCACCCCCACGCCTGCCCCGGAGCCAGCCCCACCACAGAGAGGCCGCTTCCTGCTCCCCTCTGTGCCTTCCCTTCCCGACCTGACTCCAGTGCAGGGGATAAGCTTCAGACAAGTCTTTCCATGTCCCTCTGCATGACAATAGACTTCCTCCCCTCTCCCATTCCACAGGCCCACCCGGGACATCCACCTTGGTCATTAGCTCAGGAGAGGATGCAAGATGAGAATCTCTGCTATTGTGTGGGGAGACTCAGTTTCCCGGGTTTCCCCCATGGACACATGTTCTTCAGCTGGGTCTGATTTTCTCCAGACAAGCTGTCTTGGGAAGGATTTGGCCAGCCCTAAGAACCTGAAGGGAAAGGGCGGAGGGGGGTTCTCTCTCTGCCCCCGACAGCCCCGAGCTGGGTCGCTCCCTCAGACCTGGCCAGGGGCAGCCCATCCCCCGGCGCCCTTCCCCGGGGCATCCAAGGGCAGGCTCAGCGCCAGCCCCACCCCGCTCGCCACTGCCCGACCATCGTCCTCCCTCGGGGGGCCTGGGCAGGACAGGGACCCGGCTGTGGGAGGCCTCCAGATCTCAGGCCTGGCACACCCGTTTACCAGGCTGCTTCCTCCTCTGACGGGGGCCCAGCACACGCCCCAGGAGACTTGGCAGCCGCCCCCAGGGCTCTATCCTCTGGAACTCGTCCCCTTGGAAGGGGCTGGCCCAGGTGCCAGGTTCGGCTGGTCGGCCAGCCTCCTTTGGAGAAAGCAGGCAAGCCGAGCCAGGCTTGCAGTGGCCCTGGCGTGACACCTGCCACCTCAGGCAGAGGGCCTCCCGCGTGCCCTCCATGGCGGATTTCTCCCCGGAGCCGTGGCCTGGGCACTAGGAAGGCCGGGCCTCCCCGACTTCCGGGAGGAGGGGCTAGCCCAGTTACGCCCTGGCCCCCAAACCCTCTGGTGCCATCTGCCTGTCTCGGCACTTCTGACTCCACAGAGCCTTTCCTACACCTGGGCTGCCTGCCGTGGCAAAGTGCAGGCGTGGGGTGAGGCCATGGCTTTGTCTTTCCAGGAAGAAATGAGCCCCTGGCCGAAGCAGCAGGCCCAGGCAGAGCCTTGAGCTTGAAGCCCAGTAGGTCTGTGGCCCTCAGGGCCACAGCAATGCTTTCAAGGCAGGGAAGCGGCCTGCAAGCTGAGTGGGAGTGGGGGAGGGGAGGGAGACAGCTGAAGCCGAGTCCAGAAGGGCGGCAAAGGAACAGCTGCAGCTGGGTCAGAGCCTGGAGGGAGGGCGGGGCATTCACTGAGGACCCCCGAGGTCAGCCCTAGGCCCAGGCGGTTGCGCAGGCGCCCTTGGCCTGTGCGGTGGGTGGAGGGTTGAAGCCAAGCCCGCAGGGCTCCCGGAGCGGCCAGAGAAAGAAGGGCCCATGGAGAGGTAGGCGAGGTGGGTAGGGGGAGCCACCTTACTCTCCTCAGCTCCCTGAGGGAGAGAGAGAGAGACAGAGACAGAGAGAGAGATCCATGACCTCAGAGTCTAGGCCTCTACCGCTGGCTGGTGCCAACTCACGCGCCATCCCACTTCCAGCCATCACCCCCACGCCTGCCCCGGAGCCAGCCCCACCACAGAGAGGCCGCTTCCTGCTCCCCTCTGTGCCTTCCCTTCCCGACCTGACTCCAGTGCAGGGGATAAGCTTCAGACAAGTCTTTCCATGTCCCTCTGCATGACAATAGACTTCCTCCCCTCTCCCATTCCACAGGCCCACCCGGGACATCCACCTTGGTCATTAGCTCAGGAGAGGATGCAAGATGAGAATCTCTGCTATTGTGTGGGGAGACTCAGTTTCCCGGGTTTCCCCCATGGACACATGTTCTTCAGCTGGGTCTGATTTTCTCCAGACAAGCTGTCTTGGGAAGGATTTGGCCAGCCCTAAGAACCTGAAGGGAAAGGGCGGAGGGGGGTTCTCTCTCTGCCCCCGACAGCCCCGAGCTGGGTCGCTCCCTCAGACCTGGCCAGGGGCAGCCCATCCCCCGGCGCCCTTCCCCGGGACATCCAAGGGCAGGCTCGGCGCCAGCCCCACCACGCTCGCCACTGCCCGACCATCGTCCTCCCTCGGGGGGCCTGGGCAGGACAGGGACCCGGCTGTGGGAGGCCTCCAGATCTCAGGCCTGGCACACCGTTTACCAGGCTGCTTCCTCCTCTGACGGGGGCCCAGCACACGCCCCAGGAGACTTGGCAGCCGCCCCCAGGGCTCTATCCTCTGGAACTCGTCCCCTTGGAAGGGGCTGGCCCAGGTGCCAGGTTCGGCTGGTCGGCCAGCCTCCTTTGGAGAAAGCAGGCAAGCCGAGCCAGGCTTGCAGTGGCCCTGGCGTGACACCTGCCACCTCAGGCAGAGGGCCTCCCGCGTGCCCTCCATGGCGGATTTCTCCCCGGAGCCGTGGCCTGGGCACTAGGAAGGCCGGGCCTCCCCGACTTCCGGGAGGAGGGGCTAGCCCAGTTACGCCCTGGCCCCCAAACCCTCTGGTGCCATCTGCCTGTCTCGGCACTTCTGACTCCACAGAGCCTTTCCTACACCTGGGCTGCCTGCCGTGGCAAAGTGCAGGCGTGGGGTGAGGCCATGGCTTTGTCTTTCCAGGAAGAAATGAGCCCCTGGCCGAAGCAGCAGGCCCAGGCAGAGCCTTGAGCTTGAAGCCCAGTAGGTCTGTGGCCCTCAGGGCCACAGCAATGCTTTCAAGGCAGGGAAGCAGCCTGCAAGCTGAGTGGGAGTGGGGGAGGGGAGGGAGACAGCTGAAGCCAAGACCAGAAGGGCGGCAAAGGAACAGCTGCAGCTGTTTCAGAGCCTGGAGGGAGGGCGGGGCATTCACTGAGGAACCCCGAGGTCAGCCCTAGGCCCTGGCGGTCGCACAGGCGCCCTTGGCCTGTGCGGTGGGTGGGGGGTTGAAGCCAAGCCCGCAGGGCTCCCGGAGCGGCCAGAGAAAGAAGGGCCCTTGGAGAGGTAGGCGAGGTGGGTAGGGGGAGCCACCTTACTCTCCTCAGCTCCCTGAGGGAGAGAGAGAGAGACAGAGACAGAGAGAGAGATCCATGACCTCTGAGTCTCGGCCTCTACCGCTGGCTGGTGCCAACTCACGCGCCATCCCACTTCCAGCCATCACCCCCACGCCTGCCCCGGAGCCAGCCCCACCACAGAGAGGCCGCTTCCTGCTCCCCTCTGTGCCTTCCCTTCCCGACCTGACTCCAGTGCAGGGGATAAGCTTCAGACAAGTCTTTCCATGTCCCTCTGCATGACAATAGACTTCCTCCCCTCTCCCATTCCACAGGCCCACCCGGGACATCCACCTTGGTCATTAGCTCAGGAGAGGATGCAAGATGAGAATCTCTGCTATTGTGTGGGGAGACTCAGTTTCCCGGGTTTCCCCCATGGACACATGTTCTTCAGCTGGGTCTGATTTTCTCCAGACAAGCTGTCTTGGGAAGGATTTGGCCAGCCCTAAGAACATGAAGGGAAAGGGCGGAGGGGGGTTCTCTCTCTGCCCCCGACAGCCCCGAGCTGGGTCGCTCCCTCAGACCTGGCCAGGGGCAGCCCATCCCCCGGCGCCCTTCCCCGGGGCATCCAAGGGCAGGCTCGGCGCCAGCCCCACCACGCTCGCCACTGCCCGACCATCGTCCTCCCTCGGGGGGCCTGGGCAGGACAGGGACCCGGCTGTGGGAGGCCTCCAGATCTCAGGCCTGGCACACCGTTTACCAGGCTGCTTCCTCCTCTGACGGGGGCCCAGCACACGCCCCAGGAGACTTGGCAGCCGCCCCCAGGGCTCTATCCTCTGGAACTCGTCCCCTTGGAAGGGGCTGGCCCAGGTGCCAGGTTCGGCTGGTCGGCCAGCCTCCTTTGGAGAAAGCAGGCAAGCCGAGCCAGGCTTGCAGTGGCCCTGGCGTGACACCTGCCACCTCAGGCAGAGGGCCTCCCGCGTGCCCTCCATGGCGGATTTCTCCCCGGAGCCGTGGCCTGGGCACTAGGAAGGCCGGGCCTCCCCGACTTCCGGGAGGAGGGGCTAGCCCAGTTACGCCCTGGCCCCCAAACCCTCTGGTGCCATCTGCCTGTCTCGGCACTTCTGACTCCACAGAGCCTTTCCTACACCTGGGCTGCCTGCCGTGGCAAAGTGCAGGCGTGGGGTGAGGCCATGGCTTTGTCTTTCCAGGAAGAAATGAGCCCCTGGCCGAAGCAGCAGGCCCAGGCAGAGCCTTGAGCTTGAAGCCCAGTAGGTCTGTGGCCCTCAGGGCCACAGCAATGCTTTCAAGGCAGGGAAGCGGCCTGCAAGCTGAGTGGGAGTGGGGGAGGGGAGGGAGACAGCTGAAGCCAAGTCCAGAAGGGCGGCAAAGGAACAGCTGCAGCTGTGTCAGAGCCTGGAGGGAGGGCGGGGCATTCACTGAGGACCCCCGAGGTCAGCCCTAGGCCCCGGCGGTCGCGCAGGCGCCCTTGTCCTGTGCGGTGGGTGGAGGGTTGAAGCCAAGCCCGCAGGGCTCCCGGAGCGGCCAGAGAAAGAAGGCCCATGGAGAGGTAGGCGAGGTGGGTAGGGGGAGCCACCTTACTCTCCTCAGCTCCCTGAGGGAGAGAGAGAGAGACAGAGACAGAGAGAGAGATCCATGACCTCTGAGTCTCTGCCTCTACCGCTGGCTGGTGCCAACTCACGCGCCATCCCACTTCCAGCCATCACCCCCACGCCTGCCCCGGAGCCAGCCCCACTACAGAGAGGCCGCTTCCTGCTCCCCTCTGTGCCTTCCCTTCCGGACCTGACTCCAGTGCAGGGGATAAGCTTCAGACAAGTCTTTCCATGTCCCTCTGCATGACAATAGACTTCCTCCCCTCTCCCATTCCACAGGCCCACCCGGGACATCCACCTTGGTCATTAGCTCAGGAGAGGATGCAAGATGAGAATCTCTGCTATTGTGTGGGGAGACTCAGTTTCCCGGGTTTCCCCCATGGACACATGTTCTTCAGCTGGGTCTGATTTTCTCCAGACAAGCTGTCTTGGGAAGGATTTGGCCAGCCCTAAGAACCTGAAGGGAAAGGGCGGAGGGGGGTTCTCTCTCTGCCCCCGACAGCCCCGAGCTGGGTCGCTCCCTCAGACCTGGCCAGGGGCAGCCCATCCCCCGGCGCCCTTCCCCGGGGCATCCAAGGGCAGGCTCGGCGCCAGCCCCACCCCGCTCGCCACTGCCCGACCATCGTCCTCCCTCGGGGGGCCTGGGCAGGACAGGGACCCGGCTGTGGGAGGCCTCCAGATCTCAGGCCTGGCACACCGTTTACCAGGCTGCTTCCTCCTCTGACGGGGGCCCAGCACACGCCCCAGGAGACTTGGCAGCCGCCCCCAGGGCTCTATCCTCTGGAACTCGTCCCCTTGGAAGGGGCTGGCCCAGGTGCCAGGTTCGGCTGGTCGGCCAGCCTCCTTTGGAGAAAGCAGGCAAGCCGAGCCAGGCTTGCAGTGGCCCTGGCGTGACACCTGCCACCTCAGGCAGAGGGCCTCCCGCGTGCCCTCCATGGCGGATTTCTCCCCGGAGCCGTGGCCTGGGCACTAGGAAGGCCGGGCCTCCCCGACTTCCGGGAGGAGGGGCTAGCCCAGTTACGCCCTGGCCCCCAAACCCTCTGGTGCCATCTGCCTGTCTCGGCACTTCTGACTCCACAGAGCCTTTCCTACACCTGGGCTGCCTGCCGTGGCAAAGTGCAGGCGTGGGGTGAGGCCATGGCTTTGTCTTTCCAGGAAGAAATGAGCCCCTGGCCGAAGCAGCAGGCCCAGGCAGAGCCTTGAGCTTGAAGCCCAGTAGGTCTGTGGCCCTCAGGGCCACAGCAATGCTTTCAAGGCAGGGAAGCGGCCTCCAAGCTGAGTGGGAGTGGGGGAGGGGAGGGAGACAGCTGAAGCCCAGTCCAGAAGGGCGGCAAAGGAACAGCTGCAGCTGGGTCAGAGCCTGGAGGGAGGGCGGGGCATTCACTGAGGAACCCCGAGGTCAGCCCTAGGCCCCGGCGGTCGCGCAGGCGCCCTTGGCCTGTGCGGTGGGTGGAGGGTTGAAGCCAAGCCCGCAGGGCTCCCGAGGCGGCCAGAGAAAGAAGGGCCCATGGAGAGGTAGGCGAGGTGGGTAGGGGGAGCCACCTTACTCTCCTCAGCTCCCTGAGGGAGAGAGAGAGAGACAGAGACAGAGAGAGAGATCCATGACCTCTGAGTCTCTGCCTCTACCGCTGGCTGGTGCCAACTCACGCGCCATCCCACTTCCAGCCATCACCCCCACGCCTGCCCCGGAGCCAGCCCCACCACAGAGAGGCCGCTTCCTGCTCCCCTCTGTGCCTTCCCTTCCCGACCTGACTCCAGTGCAGGGGATAAGCTTCAGACAAGTCTTTCCATGTCCCTCTGCATGACAATAGACTTCCTCCCCTCTCCCATTCCACAGGCCCACCCGGGACATCCACCTTGGTCATTAGCTCAGGAGAGGATGCAAGATGAGAATCTCTGCTATTGTGTGGGGAGACTCAGTTTCCCGGGTTTCCCCCATGGACACATGTTCTTCAGCTGGGTCTGATTTTCTCCAGACAAGCTGTCTTGGGAAGGATTTGGCCAGCCCTAAGAACCTGAAGGGAAAGGGCGGAGGGGGGTTCTCTCTCTGCCCCCGACAGCCCCGAGCTGGGTCGCTCCCTCAGACCTGGCCAGGGGCAGCCCATCCCCCGGCGCCCTTCCCCGGGGCATCCAAGGGCAGGCTCGGCGCCAGCCCCACCCCGCTCGCCACTGCCCGACCATCGTCCTCCCTCGGGGGGCCTGGGCAGGACAGGGACCCGGCTGTGGGAGGCCTCCAGATCTCAGGCCTGGCACACCGTTTACCAGGCTGCTTCCTCCTCTGACGGGGGCCCAGCACACGCCCCAGGAGACTTGGCAGCCGCCCCCAGGGCTCTATCCTCTGGAACTCGTCCCCTTGGAAGGGGCTGGCCCAGGTGCCAGGTTCGGCTGGTCGGCCAGCCTCCTTTGGAGAAAGCAGGCAAGCCGAGCCAGGCTTGCAGTGGCCCTGGCGTGACACCTGCCACCTCAGGCAGAGGGCCTCCCGCGTGCCCTCCATGGCGGATTTCTCCCCGGAGCCGTGGCCTGGGCACTAGGAAGGCCGGGCCTCCCCGACTTCCGGGAGGAGGGGCTAGCCCAGTTACGCCCTGGCCCCCAAACCCTCTGGTGCCATCTGCCTGTCTCGGCACTTCTGACTCCACAGAGCCTTTCCTACACCTGGGCTGCCTGCCGTGGCAAAGTGCAGGCGTGGGGTGAGGCCATGGCTTTGTCTTTCCAGGAAGAAATGAGCCCCTGGCCGAAGCAGCAGGCCCAGGCAGAGCCTTGAGCTTGAAGCCCAGTAGGTCTGTGGCCCTCAGGGCCACAGCAATGCTTTCAAGGCAGGGAAGCGGCCTGCAAGCTGAGTGGGAGTGGGGGAGGGAGGGAGACAGCTGAAGCCCAGTCCAGAAGGGCGGCAAAGGAACAGCTGCAGCTGGGTCAGAGCCTGGAGGGAGGGCGGGGCATTCACTGAGGAACCCCGAGGTCAGCCCTAGGCCCCGGCGGTCGCGCAGGCGCCCTTGGCCTGTGCGGTGGGTGGAGGGTTGAAGCCAAGCCCGCAGGGCTCCCGAGGCGGCCAGAGAAAGAAGGGCCCATGGAGAGGTAGGCGAGGTGGGTATGGGGAGCCACCTTACTCTCCTCGGCTCCCTGAGGGAGAGAGAGAGAGACAGAGACAGAGAGAGAGATCCATGACCTCTGAGTCTCTGCCTCTACCGCTGGCTGGTGCCAACTCACGCGCCATCCCACTTCCAGCCATCACCCCCACGCCTGCCCCGGAGCCAGCCCCACTACAGAGAGGCCGCTTCCTGCTCCCCTCTGTGCCTTCCCTTCCCGACCTGACTCCAGTGCAGGGGATAAGCTTCAGACAAGTCTTTCCATGTCCCTCTGCATGACAATAGACTTCCTCCCCTCTCCCATTCCACAGGCCCACCCGGGACATCCACCTTGGTCATTAGCTCAGGAGAGGATGCAAGATGAGAATCTCTGCTATTGTGTGGGGAGACTCAGTTTCCCGGGTTTCCCCCATGGACACATGTTCTTCAGCTGGGTCTGATTTTCTCCAGACAAGCTGTCTTGGGAAGGATTTGGCCAGCCCTAAGAACCTGAAGGGAAAGGGCGGAGGGGGGTTCTCTCTCTGCCCCCGACAGCCCCGAGCTGGGTCGCTCCCTCAGACCTGGCCAGGGGCAGCCCATCCCCCGGCGCCCTTCCCCGGGGCATCCAAGGGCAGGCTCGGCGCCAGCCCCACCACGCTCGCCACTGCCCGACCATCGTCCTCCCTCGGGGGGCCTGGGCAGGACAGGGACCCGGCTGTGGGAGGCCTCCAGATCTCAGGCCTGGCACACCGTTTACCAGGCTGCTTCCTCCTCTGACGGGGGCCCAGCACACGCCCCAGGAGACTTGGCAGCCACCCCCAGGGCTCTATCCTCTGGAACTCGTCCCCTTGGCAGGGGCTGGCCCAGGTGCCAGGTTCGGCTGGTCGGCCAGCCTCCTTTGGAGAAAGCAGGCAAGCCGAGCCAGGCTTGCAGTGGCCCTGGCGTGACACCTGCCACCTCAGGCAGAGGGCCTCCCGCGTGCCCTCCATGGCGGATTTCTCCCCGGAGCCGTGGCCTGGGCACTAGGAAGGCCGGGCCTCCCCGACTTCCGGGAGGAGGGGCTAGCCCAGTTACGCCCTGGCCCCCAAACCCTCTGGTGCCATCTGCCTGTCTCGGCACTTCTGACTCCACAGAGCCTTTCCTACACCTGGGCTGCCTGCCGTGGCAAAGTGCAGGCGTGGGGTGAGGCCATGGCTTTGTCTTTCCAGGAAGAAATGAGCCCCTGGCCGAAGCAGCAGGCCCAGGCAGAGCCTTGAGCTTGAAGCCCAGTAGGTCTGTGGCCCTAGGGCCAGAGCAATGCTTTCAAGGCAGGGAAGCGGCCTGCAAGCTGAGTGGGAGTGGGGGAGGGGAGGGAGACAGCTGAAGCCGAGTCCAGAAGGGCGGCAAAGGAACAGCTGCAGCTGGGTCAGAGCCTGCAGGGAGGGCAGGGCATTCACTGAGGACCCCAGAGGTCAGCCCTAGGCCCCGGCTGTCGCGCAGGCGCCCTTGGCCTGTGCGGTGGGTGTAGGGTTGAAGCCAAGCCCGCAGGGCTCCCGGAGCGGCCAGAGAAAGAAGGGCCCATGGAGAGGTAGGCGAGGTGGGTATGGGGAGCCACCTTACTCTCCTCGGCTCCCTGAGGGAGAGAGAGAGAGACAGAGACAGAGAGAGAGATCCATGACCTCTGAGTCTCTGCCTCTACCGCTGGCTGGTGCCAACTCACGCGCCATCCCACTTCCAGCCATCACCCCCACGCCTGCCCCGGAGCCAGCCCCACTACAGAGAGGCCGCTTCCTGCTCCCCTCTGTGCCTTCCCTTCCCGACCTGACTCCAGTGCAGGGGATAAGCTTCAGACAAGTCTTTCCATGTCCCTCTGCATGACAATAGACTTCCTCCCCTCTCCCATTCCACAGGCCCACCCGGGACATCCACCTTGGTCATTAGCTCAGGAGAGGATGCAAGATGAGAATCTCTGCTATTGTGTGGGGAGACTCAGTTTCCAGGGTTTCCCCCATGGACACATGTTCTTCAGCTGGGTCTGATTTTCTCCAGACAAGCTGTCTTGGGAAGGATTTGGCCAGCCCTAAGAACCTGAAGGGAAAGGGCGGAGGGGGGTTCTCTCTCTGCCCCCGACAGCCCCGAGCTGGGTCGCTCCCTCAGACCTGGCCAGGGGCAGCCCATCCCCCGGCGCCCTTCCCCGGGGCATCCAAGGGCAGGCTCGGCGCCAGCCCCACCACGCTCGCCACTGCCCGACCATCGTCCTCCCTCGGGGGGCCTGGGCAGGACAGGGACCCGGCTGTGGGAGGCCTCCAGATCTCAGGCCTGGCACACCGTTTACCAGGCTGCTTCCTCCTCTGACGGGGGCCCAGCACACGCCCCAGGAGACTTGGCAGCCGCCCCCAGGGCTCTATCCTCTGGAACTCGTCCCCTTGGAAGGGGCTGGCCCAGGTGCCAGGTTCGGCTGGTCGGCCAGCCTCCTTTGGAGAAAGCAGGCAAGCCGAGCCAGGCTTGCAGTGGCCCTGGCGTGACACCTGCCACCTCAGGCAGAGGGCCTCCCGCGTGCCCTCCATGGCGGATTTCTCCCCGGAGCCGTGGCCTGGGCACTAGGAAGGCCGGGCCTCCCCGACTTCCGGGACGAGGGGCTAGCCCAGTTACGCCCTGGCCCCCAAACCCTCTGGTGCCATCTGCCTGTCTCGGCACTTCTGACTCCACAGAGCCTTTCCTACACCTGGGCTGCCTGCCGTGGCAAAGTGCAGGCGTGGGGTGAGGCCATGGCTTTGTCTTTCCAGGAAGAAATGAGCCCCTGGCCGAAGCAGCAGGCCCAGGCAGAGCCTTGAGCTTGAAGCCCAGTAGGTCTGTGGCCCTCAGGGCCAGAGCAATGCTTTCAAGGCAGGGAAGCGGCCTGCAAGCTGAGTGGGAGTGGGGGAGGGGAGGGAGACAGCTGAAGCCGAGTCCAGAAGGGCGGCAAAGGAACAGCTGCAGCTGGGTCAGAGCCTGGAGGGAGGGCAGGGCATTCACTGAGGACCCCCGAGGTCAGCCCTAGGCCCCGGCGGTCGCGCAGGCGCCCTTGGCCTGTGCGGTGGGTGGAGGGTTGAAGCCAAGCCCGCAGGGCTCCCAGAGCGGCCAGAGAAAGAAGGGCCCATGGAGAGGTAGGCGAGGTGGGTATGGGGAGCCACCTTACTCTCCTCGGCTCCCTGAGGGAGAGAGAGAGAGACAGAGACAGAGAGAGAGATCCATGACCTCTGAGTCTCTGCATCTACCGCTGGCTGGTGCCAACTCACGCGCCATCCCACTTCCAGCCATCACCCCCACGCCTGCCCCGGAGCCAGCCCCACTACAGAGAGGCCGCTTCCTGCTCCCCTCTGTGCCTTCCCTTCCCGACCTGACTCCAGTGCAGGGGATAAGCTTCAGACAAGTTTTTCCATGTCCCTCTGCATGACAATAGACTTCCTCCCCTCTCCCATTCCACAGGCCCACCGGGGACATCCACCTTGGTCATTAGCTCAGGAGAGGATGCAAGATGAGAATCTCTGCTATTGTGTGGGGAGACTCAGTTTCCCGGGTTTCCCCCATGGACACATGTTCTTCAGCTGGGTCTGATTTTCTCCAGACAAGCTGTCTTGGGAAGGATTTGGCCAGCCCTAAGAACCTGAAGGGAAAGGGCGGAGGGGGGTTCTCTCTCTGCCCCCGACAGCCCCGAGCTGGGTCGCTCCCTCAGACCTGGCCAGGGGCAGCCCATCCCCCGGCGCCCTTCCCCGGGGCATCCAAGGGCAGGCTCGGCGCCAGCCCCACCACGCTCGCCACTGCCCGACCATCGTCCTCCCTCGGGGGGCCTGGGCAGGACAGGGACCCGGCTGTGGGAGGCCTCCAGATCTCAGGCCTGGCACACCGTTTACCAGGCTGCTTCCTCCTCTGACGGGGGCCCAGCACACGCCCCAGGAGACTTGGCAGCCGCCCCCAGGGCTCTATCCTCTGGAACTCGTCCCCTTGGAAGGGGCTGGCCCAGGTGCCAGGTTCGGCTGGTCGGCCAGCCTCCTTTGGAGAAAGCAGGCAAGCCGAGCCAGGCTTGCAGTGGCCCTGGCGTGACACCTGCCACCTCAGGCAGAGGGCCTCCCGCGTGCCCTCCATGGCGGATTTCTCCCCGGAGCCGTGGCCTGGGCACTAGGAAGGCCGGGCCTCCCCGACTTCCGGGAGGAGGGGCTAGCCCAGTTACGCCCTGGCCCCCAAACCCTCTGGTGCCATCTGCCTGTCTCGGCACTTCTGACTCCACAGAGCCTTTCCTACACCTGGGCTGCCTGCCGTGGCAAAGTGCAGGCGTGGGGTGAGGCCATGGCTTTGTCTTTCCAGGAAGAAATGAGCCCCTGGCCGAAGCAGCAGGCCCAGGCAGAGCCTTGAGCTTGAAGCCCAGTAGGTCTGTGGCCCTCAGGGCCACAGCAATGCTTTCAAGGCAGGGAAGCGGCCTGCAAGCTGAGTGGGAGTGGGGGAGGGGAGGGAGACAGCTGAAGCCGAGTCCAGAAGGGCGGCAAAGGAACAGCTGCAGCTGGGTCAGAGCCTGGAGGGAGGGCGGGGCATTCACTGAGGACCCCCGAGGTCAGCCCTAGGCCCCGGCGGTCGCGCAGGCGCCCTTGGCCTGTGCGGTGGGTGGAGGGTTGAAGCCAAGCCCGCAGGGCTCCCAGAGCGGCCAGAGAAAGAAGGGCCCATGGAGAGGTAGGCGAGGTGGGTAGGGGGAGCCACCTTACTCTCCTCAGCTCCCTGAGGGAGAGAGAGAGAGACAGAGACAGAGAGAGAGATCCATGACCTCTGAGTCTCTGCCTCTACCGCTGGCTGGTGCCAACTCACGCGCCATCCCACTTCCAGCCATCACCCCCACGCCTGCCCCGGAGCCAGCCCCACCACAGAGAGGCCGCTTCCTGCTCCCCTCTGTGCCTTCCCTTCCTGACCTGACTCCAGTGCAGGGGATAAGCTTCAGACAAGTCTTTCCATGTCCCTCTGCATGACAATAGACTTCCTCCCCTCTCCCATTCCACAGGCCCACCCGGGACATCCACCTTGGTCATTAGCTCAGGAGAGGATGCAAGATGAGAATCTCTGCTATTGTGTGGGGAGACTCAGTTTCCAGGGTTTCCCCCATGGACACATGTTCTTCAGCTGGGTCTGATTTTCTCCAGACAAGCTGTCTTGGGAAGGATTTGGCCAGCCCTAAGAACCTGAAGGGAAAGGGCGGAGGGGGGTTCTCTCTCTGCCCCCGACAGCCCCGAGCTGGGTCGCTCCCTCAGACCTGGCCAGGGGCAGCCCATCCCCCGGCGCCCTTCCCCGGGGCATCCAAGGGCAGGCTCGGCGCCAGCCCCACCACGCTCGCCACTGCCCGACCATCGTCCTCCCTCGGGGGGCCTGGGCAGGACAGGGACCCGGCTGTGGGAGGCCTCCAGATCTCAGGCCTGGCACACCGTTTACCAGGCTGCTTCCTCCTCTGACGGGGGCCCAGCACACGCCCCAGGAGACTTGGCAGCCGCCCCCAGGGCTCTATCCTCTGGAACTCGTCCCCTTGGAAGGGGCTGGCCCAGGTGCCAGGTTCGGCTGGTCGGCCAGCCTCCTTTGGAGAAAGCAGGCAAGCCGAGCCAGGCTTGCAGTGGCCCTGGCGTGACACCTGCCACCTCAGGCAGAGGGCCTCCCGCGTGCCCTCCATGGCGGATTTCTCCCCGGAGCCGTGGCCTGGGCACTAGGAAGGCCGGGCCTCCCCGACTTCCGGGAGGAGGGGCTAGCCCAGTTACGCCCTGGCCCCCAAACCCTCTGGTGCCATCTGCCTGTCTCGGCACTTCTGACTCCACAGAGCCTTTCCTACACCTGGGCTGCCTGCCGTGGCAAAGTGCAGGCGTGGGGTGAGGCCATGGCTTTGTCTTTCCAGGAAGAAATGAGCCCCTGGCCGAAGCAGCAGGCCCAGGCAGAGCCTTGAGCTTGAAGCCCAGTAGGTCTGTGGCCCTAGGGCCAGAGCAATGCTTTCAAGGCAGGGAAGCGGCCTGCAAGCTGAGTGGGAGTGGGGGAGGGGAGGGAGACAGCTGAAGCCGAGTCCAGAAGGGCGGCAAAGGAACAGCTGCAGCTGGGTCAGAGCCTGCAGGGAGGGCAGGGCATTCACTGAGGACCCCAGAGGTCAGCCCTAGGCCCCGGCTGTCGCGCAGGCGCCCTTGGCCTGTGCGGTGGGTGTAGGGTTGAAGCCAAGCCCGCAGGGCTCCCGGAGCGGCCAGAGAAAGAAGGGCCCATGGAGAGGTAGGCGAGGTGGGTATGGGGAGCCACCTTACTCTCCTCGGCTCCCTGAGGGAGAGAGAGAGAGACAGAGACAGAGAGAGAGATCCATGACCTCTGAGTCTCTGCCTCTACCGCTGGCTGGTGCCAACTCACGCGCCATCCCACTTCCAGCCATCACCCCCACGCCTGCCCCGGAGCCAGCCCCACTACAGAGAGGCCGCTTCCTGCTCCCCTCTGTGCCTTCCCTTCCCGACCTGACTCCAGTGCAGGGGATAAGCTTCAGACAAGTCTTTCCATGTCCCTCTGCATGACAATAGACTTCCTCCCCTCTCCCATTCCACAGGCCCACCCGGGACATCCACCTTGGTCATTAGCTCAGGAGAGGATGCAAGATGAGAATCTCTGCTATTGTGTGGGGAGACTCAGTTTCCAGGGTTTCCCCCATGGACACATGTTCTTCAGCTGGGTCTGATTTTCTCCAGACAAGCTGTCTTGGGAAGGATTTGGCCAGCCCTAAGAACCTGAAGGGAAAGGGCGGAGGGGGGTTCTCTCTCTGCCCCCGACAGCCCCGAGCTGGGTCGCTCCCTCAGACCTGGCCAGGGGCAGCCCATCCCCCGGCGCCCTTCCCCGGGGCATCCAAGGGCAGGCTCGGCGCCAGCCCCACCACGCTCGCCACTGCCCGACCATCGTCCTCCCTCGGGGGGCCTGGGCAGGACAGGGACCCGGCTGTGGGAGGCCTCCAGATCTCAGGCCTGGCACACCGTTTACCAGGCTGCTTCCTCCTCTGACGGGGGCCCAGCACACGCCCCAGGAGACTTGGCAGCCGCCCCCAGGGCTCTATCCTCTGGAACTCGTCCCCTTGGAAGGGGCTGGCCCAGGTGCCAGGTTCGGCTGGTCGGCCAGCCTCCTTTGGAGAAAGCAGGCAAGCCGAGCCAGGCTTGCAGTGGCCCTGGCGTGACACCTGCCACCTCAGGCAGAGGGCCTCCCGCGTGCCCTCCATGGCGGATTTCTCCCCGGAGCCGTGGCCTGGGCACTAGGAAGGCCGGGCCTCCCCGACTTCCGGGACGAGGGGCTAGCCCAGTTACGCCCTGGCCCCCAAACCCTCTGGTGCCATCTGCCTGTCTCGGCACTTCTGACTCCACAGAGCCTTTCGTACACCTGGGCTGCCTGCCGTGGCAAAGTGCAGGCGTGGGGTGAGGCCATGGCTTTGTCTTTCCAGGAAGAAATGAGCCCCTGGCCGAAGCAGCAGGCCCAGGCAGAGCCTTGAGCTTGAAGCCCAGTAGGTCTGTGGCCCTCAGGGCCAGAGCAATGCTTTCAAGGCAGGGAAGCGGCCTGCAAGCTGAGTGGGAGTGGGGGAGGGGAGGGAGACAGCTGAAGCCGAGTCCAGAAGGGCGGCAAAGGAACAGCTGCAGCTGGGTCAGAGCCTGGAGGGAGGGCAGGGCATTCACTGAGGACCCCCGAGGTCAGCCCTAGGCCCCGGCGGTCGCGCAGGCGCCCTTGGCCTGTGCGGTGGGTGGAGGGTTGAAGCCAAGCCCGCAGGGCTCCCAGAGCGGCCAGAGAAAGAAGGGCCCATGGAGAGGTAGGCGAGGTGGGTATGGGGAGCCACCTTACTCTCCTCGGCTCCCTGAGGGAGAGAGAGAGAGACAGAGACAGAGAGAGAGATCCATGACCTCTGAGTCTCTGCATCTACCGCTGGCTGGTGCCAACTCACGCGCCATCCCACTTCCAGCCATCACCCCCACGCCTGCCCCGGAGCCAGCCCCACTACAGAGAGGCCGCTTCCTGCTCCCCTCTGTGCCTTCCCTTCCCGACCTGACTCCAGTGCAGGGGATAAGCTTCAGACAAGTTTTTCCATGTCCCTCTGCATGACAATAGACTTCCTCCCCTCTCCCATTCCACAGGCCCACCGGGGACATCCACCTTGGTCATTAGCTCAGGAGAGGATGCAAGATGAGAATCTCTGCTATTGTGTGGGGAGACTCAGTTTCCCGGGTTTCCCCCATGGACACATGTTCTTCAGCTGGGTCTGATTTTCTCCAGACAAGCTGTCTTGGGAAGGATTTGGCCAGCCCTAAGAACCTGAAGGGAAAGGGCGGAGGGGGGTTCTCTCTCTGCCCCCGACAGCCCCGAGCTGGGTCGCTCCCTCAGACCTGGCCAGGGGCAGCCCATCCCCCGGCGCCCTTCCCCGGGGCATCCAAGGGCAGGCTCGGCGCCAGCCCCACCACGCTCGCCACTGCCCGACCATCGTCCTCCCTCGGGGGGCCTGGGCAGGACAGGGACCCGGCTGTGGGAGGCCTCCAGATCTCAGGCCTGGCACACCGTTTACCAGGCTGCTTCCTCCTCTGACGGGGGCCCAGCACACGCCCCAGGAGACTTGGCAGCCGCCCCCAGGGCTCTATCCTCTGGAACTCGTCCCCTTGGAAGGGGCTGGCCCAGGTGCCAGGTTCGGCTGGTCGGCCAGCCTCCTTTGGAGAAAGCAGGCAAGCCGAGCCAGGCTTGCAGTGGCCCTGGCGTGACACCTGCCACCTCAGGCAGAGGGCCTCCCGCGTGCCCTCCATGGCGGATTTCTCCCCGGAGCCGTGGCCTGGGCACTAGGAAGGCCGGGCCTCCCCGACTTCCGGGAGGAGGGGCTAGCCCAGTTACGCCCTGGCCCCCAAACCCTCTGGTGCCATCTGCCTGTCTCGGCACTTCTGACTCCACAGAGCCTTTCCTACACCTGGGCTGCCTGCCGTGGCAAAGTGCAGGCGTGGGGTGAGGCCATGGCTTTGTCTTTCCAGGAAGAAATGAGCCCCTGGCCGAAGCAGCAGGCCCAGGCAGAGCCTTGAGCTTGAAGCCCAGTAGGTCTGTGGCCCTCAGGGCCACAGCAATGCTTTCAAGGCAGGGAAGCGGCCTGCAAGCTGAGTGGGAGTGGGGGAGGGGAGGGAGACAGCTGAAGCCGAGTCCAGAAGGGCGGCAAAGGAACAGCTGCAGCTGGGTCAGAGCCTGGAGGGAGGGCGGGGCATTCACTGAGGACCCCCGAGGTCAGCCCTAGGCCCCGGCGGTCGCGCAGGCGCCCTTGGCCTGTGCGGTGGGTGGAGGGTTGAAGCCAAGCCCGCAGGGCTCCCAGAGCGGCCAGAGAAAGAAGGGCCCATGGAGAGGTAGGCGAGGTGGGTAGGGGGAGCCACCTTACTCTCCTCAGCTCCCTGAGGGAGAGAGAGAGAGACAGAGACAGAGAGAGAGATCCATGACCTCTGAGTCTCTGCCTCTACCGCTGGCTGGTGCCAACTCACGCGCCATCCCACTTCCAGCCATCACCCCCACGCCTGCCCCGGAGCCAGCCCCACCACAGAGAGGCCGCTTCCTGCTCCCCTCTGTGCCTTCCCTTCCTGACCTGACTCCAGTGCAGGGGATAAGCTTCAGACAAGTCTTTCCATGTCCCTCTGCATGACAATAGACTTCCTCCCCTCTCCCATTCCACAGGCCCACCCGGGACATCCACCTTGGTCATTAGCTCAGGAGAGGATGCAAGATGAGAATCTCTGCTATTGTGTGGGGAGACTCAGTTTCCAGGGTTTCCCCCATGGACACATGTTCTTCAGCTGGGTCTGATTTTCTCCAGACAAGCTGTCTTGGGAAGGATTTGGCCAGCCCTAAGAACCTGAAGGGAAAGGGCGGAGGGGGGTTCTCTCTCTGCCCCCGACAGCCCCGAGCTGGGTCGCTCCCTCAGACCTGGCCAGGGGCAGCCCATCCCCCGGCGCCCTTCCCCGGGGCATCCAAGGGCAGGCTCGGCGCCAGCCCCACCACGCTCGCCACTGCCCGACCATCGTCCTCCCTCGGGGGGCCTGGGCAGGACAGGGACCCGGCTGTGGGAGGCCTCCAGATCTCAGGCCTGGCACACCGTTTACCAGGCTGCTTCCTCCTCTGACGGGGGCCCAGCACACGCCCCAGGAGACTTGGCAGCCGCCCCCAGGGCTCTATCCTCTGGAACTCGTCCCCTTGGAAGGGGCTGGCCCAGGTGCCAGGTTCGGCTGGTCGGCCAGCCTCCTTTGGAGAAAGCAGGCAAGCCGAGCCAGGCTTGCAGTGGCCCTGGCGTGACACCTGCCACCTCAGGCAGAGGGCCTCCCGCGTGCCCTCCATGGCGGATTTCTCCCCGGAGCCGTGGCCTGGGCACTAGGAAGGCCGGGCCTCCCCGACTTCCGGGAGGAGGGGCTAGCCCAGTTACGCCCTGGCCCCCAAACCCTCTGGTGCCATCTGCCTGTCTCGGCACTTCTGACTCCACAGAGCCTTTCCTACACCTGGGCTGCCTGCCGTGGCAAAGTGCAGGCGTGGGGTGAGGCCATGGCTTTGTCTTTCCAGGAAGAAATGAGCCCCTGGCCGAAGCAGCAGGCCCAGGCAGAGCCTTGAGCTTGAAGCCCAGTAGGTCTGTGGCCCTCAGGGCCAGAGCAATGCTTTCAAGGCAGGGAAGCGGCCTGCAAGCTGAGTGGGAGTGGGGGAGGGGAGGGAGACAGCTGAAGCCGAGTCCAGAAGGGCGGCAAAGGAACAGCTGCAGCTGGGTCAGAGCCTGGAGGGAGGGCAGGGCATTCACTGAGGACCCCCGAGGTCAGCCCTAGGCCCCGGCGGTCGCGCAGGCGCCCTTGGCCTGTGCGGTGGGTGGAGGGTTGAAGCCAAGCCCGCAGGGCTCCCGGAGCGGCCAGAGAAAGAAGGGCCCATGGAGAGGTAGGCGAGGTGGGTATGGGGAGCCACCTTACTCTCCTCGGCTCCCTGAGGGAGAGAGAGAGAGACAGAGACAGAGAGAGAGATCCATGACCTCTGAGTCTCTGCCTCTACCGCTGGCTGGTGCCAACTCACGCGCCATCCCACTTCCAGCCATCACCCCCACGCCTGCCCCGGAGCCAGCCCCACTACAGAGAGGCCGCTTCCTGCTCCCCTCTGTGCCTTCCCTTCCCGACCTGACTCCAGTGCAGGGGATAAGCTTCAGACAAGTCTTTCCATGTCCCTCTGCATGACAATAGACTTCCTCCCCTCTCCCATTCCACAGGCCCACCCGGGACATCCACCTTGGTCATTAGCTCAGGAGAGGATGCAAGATGAGAATCTCTGCTATTGTGTGGGGAGACTCAGTTTCCCGGGTTTCCCCCATGGACACATGTTCTTCAGCTGGGTCTGATTTTCTCCAGACAAGCTGTCTTGGGAAGGATTTGGCCAGCCCTAAGAACCTGAAGGGAAAGGGCGGAGGGGGGTTCTCTCTCTGCCCCCGACAGCCCCGAGCTGGGTCGCTCCCTCAGACCTGGCCAGGGGCAGCCCATCCCCCGGCGCCCTTCCCCGGGGCATCCAAGGGCAGGCTCGGCGCCAGCCCCACCACGCTCGCCACTGCCCGACCATCGTCCTCCCTCGGGGGGCCTGGGCAGGACAGGGACCCGGCTGTGGGAGGCCTCCAGATCTCAGGCCTGGCACACCGTTTACCAGGCTGCTTCCTCCTCTGACGGGGGCCCAGCACACGCCCCAGGAGACTTGGCAGCCGCCCCCAGGGCTCTATCCTCTGGAACTCGTCCCCTTGGAAGGGGCTGGCCCAGGTGCCAGGTTCGGCTGGTCGGCCAGCCTCCTTTGGAGAAAGCAGGCAAGCCGAGCCAGGCTTGCAGTGGCCCTGGCGTGACACCTGCCACCTCAGGCAGAGGGCCTCCCGCGTGCCCTCCATGGCGGATTTCTCCCCGGAGCCGTGGCCTGGGCACTAGGAAGGCCGGGCCTCCCCGACTTCCGGGAGGAGGGGCTAGCCCAGTTACGCCCTGGCCCCCAAACCCTCTGGTGCCATCTGCCTGTCTCGGCACTTCTGACTCCACAGAGCCTTTCCTACACCTGGGCTGCCTGCCGTGGCAAAGTGCAGGCGTGGGGTGAGGCCATGGCTTTGTCTTTCCAGGAAGAAATGAGCCCCTGGCCGAAGCAGCAGGCCCAGGCAGAGCCTTGAGCTTGAAGCCCAGTAGGTCTGTGGCCCTCAGGGCCACAGCAATGCTTTCAAGGCAGGGAAGCGGCCTGCAAGCTGAGTGGGAGTGGGGGAGGGGAGGGAGACAGCTGAAGCCCAGTCCAGAAGGGCGGCAAAGGAACAGCTGCAGCTGTGTCAGAGCCTGGAGGGAGGGCGGGGCATTCACTGAGGAACCCCGAGGTCAGCCCTAGGCCCCGGCGGTCGCGCAGGCGCCCTTGGCCTGTGCGGTGGGTGGAGGGTTGAAGCCAAGCCCGCAGGGCTCCCGGAGCGGCCAGAGAAAGAAGGGCCCATGGAGAGGTAGGCGAGGTGGGTAGGGGGAGCCACCTTACTCTCCTCAGCTCCCTGAGGGAGAGAGAGAGAGACAGAGACAGAGAGAGAGATCCATGACCTCTGAGTCTCTGCCTCTACCGCTGGCTGGTGCCAACTCACGCGCCATCCCACTTCCAGCCATCACCCCCACGCCTGCCCCGGAGCCAGCCCCACCACAGAGAGGCCGCTTCCTGCTCCCCTCAGTGCCTTCCCTTCCTGACCTGACTCCAGTGCAGGGGATAAGCTTCAGACAAGTCTTTCCATGTCCCTCTGCATGACAATAGACTTCCTCCCCTCTCCCATTCCACAGGCCCACCCGGGACATCCACCTTGGTCATTAGCTCAGGAGAGGATGCAAGATGAGAATCTCTGCTATTGTGTGGGGAGACTCAGTTTCCAGGGTTTCCCCCATGGACACATGTTCTTCAGCTGGGTCTGATTTTCTCCAGACAAGCTGTCTTGGGAAGGATTTGGCCAGCCCTAAGAACCTGAAGGGAAAGGGCGGAGGGGGGTTCTCTCTCTGCCCCCGACAGCCCCGAGCTGGGTCGCTCCCTCAGACCTGGCCAGGGGCAGCCCATCCCCCGGCGCCCTTCCCCGGGGCATCCAAGGGCAGGCTCGGCGCCAGCCCCACCACGCTCGCCACTGCCCGACCATCGTCCTCCCTCGGGGGGCCTGGGCAGGACAGGGACCCGGCTGTGGGAGGCCTCCAGATCTCAGGCCTGGCACACCGTTTACCAGGCTGCTTCCTCCTCTGACGGGGGCCCAGCACACGCCCCAGGAGACTTGGCAGCCGCCCCCAGGGCTCTATCCTCTGGAACTCGTCCCCTTGGAAGGGGCTGGCCCAGGTGCCAGGTTCGGCTGGTCGGCCAGCCTCCTTTGGAGAAAGCAGGCAAGCCGAGCCAGGCTTGCAGTGGCCCTGGCGTGACACCTGCCACCTCAGGCAGAGGGCCTCCCGCGTGCCCTCCATGGCGGATTTCTCCCCGGAGCCGTGGCCTGGGCACTAGGAAGGCCGGGCCTCCCCGACTTCCGGGAGGAGGGGCTAGCCCAGTTACGCCCTGGCCCCCAAACCCTCTGGTGCCATCTGCCTGTCTCGGCACTTCTGACTCCACAGAGCCTTTCCTACACCTGGGCTGCCTGCCGTGGCAAAGTGCAGGCGTGGGGTGAGGCCATGGCTTTGTCTTTCCAGGAAGAAATGAGCCCCTGGCCGAAGCAGCAGGCCCAGGCAGAGCCTTGAGCTTGAAGCCCAGTAGGTCTGTGGCCCTCAGGGCCAGAGCAATGCTTTCAAGGCAGGGAAGCGGCCTGCAAGCTGAGTGGGAGTGGGGGAGGGGAGGGAGACAGCTGAAGCCGAGTCCAGAAGGGCGGCAAAGGAACAGCTGCAGCTGGGTCAGAGCCTGGAGGGAGGGCAGGGCATTCACTGAGGACCCCCGAGGTCAGCCCTAGGCCCCGGCGGTCGCGCAGGCGCCCTTGGCCTGTGCGGTGGGTGGAGGGTTGAAGCCAAGCCCGCAGGGCTCCCAGAGCGGCCAGAGAAAGAAGGGCCCATGGAGAGGTAGGCGAGGTGGGTATGGGGAGCCACCTTACTCTCCTCGGCTCCCTGAGGGAGAGAGAGAGAGACAGAGACAGAGAGAGAGATCCATGACCTCTGAGTCTCTGCATCTACCGCTGGCTGGTGCCAACTCACGCGCCATCCCACTTCCAGCCATCACCCCCACGCCTGCCCCGGAGCCAGCCCCACTACAGAGAGGCCGCTTCCTGCTCCCCTCTGTGCCTTCCCTTCCCGACCTGACTCCAGTGCAGGGGATAAGCTTCAGACAAGTTTTTCCATGTCCCTCTGCATGACAATAGACTTCCTCCCCTCTCCCATTCCACAGGCCCACCGGGGACATCCACCTTGGTCATTAGCTCAGGAGAGGATGCAAGATGAGAATCTCTGCTATTGTGTGGGGAGACTCAGTTTCCCGGGTTTCCCCCATGGACACATGTTCTTCAGCTGGGTCTGATTTTCTCCAGACAAGCTGTCTTGGGAAGGATTTGGCCAGCCCTAAGAACCTGAAGGGAAAGGGCGGAGGGGGGTTCTCTCTCTGCCCCCGACAGCCCCGAGCTGGGTCGCTCCCTCAGACCTGGCCAGGGGCAGCCCATCCCCCGGCGCCCTTCCCCGGGGCATCCAAGGGCAGGCTCGGCGCCAGCCCCACCACGCTCGCCACTGCCCGACCATCGTCCTCCCTCGGGGGGCCTGGGCAGGACAGGGACCCGGCTGTGGGAGGCCTCCAGATCTCAGGCCTGGCACACCGTTTACCAGGCTGCTTCCTCCTCTGACGGGGGCCCAGCACACGCCCCAGGAGACTTGGCAGCCGCCCCCAGGGCTCTATCCTCTGGAACTCGTCCCCTTGGAAGGGGCTGGCCCAGGTGCCAGGTTCGGCTGGTCGGCCAGCCTCCTTTGGAGAAAGCAGGCAAGCCGAGCCAGGCTTGCAGTGGCCCTGGCGTGACACCTGCCACCTCAGGCAGAGGGCCTCCCGCGTGCCCTCCATGGCGGATTTCTCCCCGGAGCCGTGGCCTGGGCACTAGGAAGGCCGGGCCTCCCCGACTTCCGGGAGGAGGGGCTAGCCCAGTTACGCCCTGGCCCCCAAACCCTCTGGTGCCATCTGCCTGTCTCGGCACTTCTGACTCCACAGAGCCTTTCCTACACCTGGGCTGCCTGCCGTGGCAAAGTGCAGGCGTGGGGTGAGGCCATGGCTTTGTCTTTCCAGGAAGAAATGAGCCCCTGGCCGAAGCAGCAGGCCCAGGCAGAGCCTTGAGCTTGAAGCCCAGTAGGTCTGTGGCCCTCAGGGCCACAGCAATGCTTTCAAGGCAGGGAAGCGGCCTGCAAGCTGAGTGGGAGTGGGGGAGGGGAGGGAGACAGCTGAAGCCGAGTCCAGAAGGGCGGCAAAGGAACAGCTGCAGCTGGGTCAGAGCCTGGAGGGAGGGCGGGGCATTCACTGAGGACCCCCGAGGTCAGCCCTAGGCCCCGGCGGTCGCGCAGGCGCCCTTGGCCTGTGCGGTGGGTGGAGGGTTGAAGCCAAGCCCGCAGGGCTCCCAGAGCGGCCAGAGAAAGAAGGGCCCATGGAGAGGTAGGCGAGGTGGGTAGGGGGAGCCACCTTACTCTCCTCAGCTCCCTGAGGGAGAGAGAGAGAGACAGAGACAGAGAGAGAGATCCATGACCTCTGAGTCTCTGCCTCTACCGCTGGCTGGTGCCAACTCACGCGCCATCCCACTTCCAGCCATCACCCCCACGCCTGCCCCGGAGCCAGCCCCACCACAGAGAGGCCGCTTCCTGCTCCCCTCTGTGCCTTCCCTTCCTGACCTGACTCCAGTGCAGGGGATAAGCTTCAGACAAGTCTTTCCATGTCCCTCTGCATGACAATAGACTTCCTCCCCTCTCCCATTCCACAGGCCCACCCGGGACATCCACCTTGGTCATTAGCTCAGGAGAGGATGCAAGATGAGAATCTCTGCTATTGTGTGGGGAGACTCAGTTTCCCGGGTTTCCCCCATGGACACATGTTCTTCAGCTGGGTCTGATTTTCTCCAGACAAGCTGTCTTGGGAAGGATTTGGCCAGCCCTAAGAACCTGAAGGGAAAGGGCGGAGGGGGGTTCTCTCTCTGCCCCCGACAGCCCCGAGCTGGGTCGCTCCCTCAGACCTGGCCAGGGGCAGCCCATCCCCCGGCGCCCTTCCCCGGGGCATCCAAGGGCAGGCTCGGCGCCAGCCCCACCACGCTCGCCACTGCCCGACCATCGTCCTCCCTCGGGGGGCCTGGGCAGGACAGGGACCCGGCTGTGGGAGGCCTCCAGATCTCAGGCCTGGCACACCGTTTACCAGGCTGCTTCCTCCTCTGACGGGGGCCCAGCACACGCCCCAGGAGACTTGGCAGCCGCCCCCAGGGCTCTATCCTCTGGAACTCGTCCCCTTGGAAGGGGCTGGCCCAGGTGCCAGGTTCGGCTGGTCGGCCAGCCTCCTTTGGAGAAAGCAGGCAAGCCGAGCCAGGCTTGCAGTGGCCCTGGCGTGACACCTGCCACCTCAGGCAGAGGGCCTCCCGCGTGCCCTCCATGGCGGATTTCTCCCCGGAGCCGTGGCCTGGGCACTAGGAAGGCCGGGCCTCCCCGACTTCCGGGAGGAGGGGCTAGCCCAGTTACGCCCTGGCCCCCAAACCCTCTGGTGCCATCTGCCTGTCTCGGCACTTCTGACTCCACAGAGCCTTTCCTACACCTGGGCTGCCTGCCGTGGCAAAGTGCAGGCGTGGGGTGAGGCCATGGCTTTGTCTTTCCAGGAAGAAATGAGCCCCTGGCCGAAGCAGCAGGCCCAGGCAGAGCCTTGAGCTTGAAGCCCAGTAGGTCTGTGGCCCTAGGGCCAGAGCAATGCTTTCAAGGCAGGGAAGCGGCCTGCAAGCTGAGTGGGAGTGGGGGAGGGGAGGGAGACAGCTGAAGCCGAGTCCAGAAGGGCGGCAAAGGAACAGCTGCAGCTGGGTCAGAGCCTGCAGGGAGGGCAGGGCATTCACTGAGGACCCCAGAGGTCAGCCCTAGGCCCCGGCTGTCGCGCAGGCGCCCTTGGCCTGTGCGGTGGGTGTAGGGTTGAAGCCAAGCCCGCAGGGCTCCCGGAGCGGCCAGAGAAAGAAGGGCCCATGGAGAGGTAGGCGAGGTGGGTATGGGGAGCCACCTTACTCTCCTCGGCTCCCTGAGGGAGAGAGAGAGAGACAGAGACAGAGAGAGAGATCCATGACCTCTGAGTCTCTGCCTCTACCGCTGGCTGGTGCCAACTCACGCGCCATCCCACTTCCAGCCATCACCCCCACGCCTGCCCCGGAGCCAGCCCCACTACAGAGAGGCCGCTTCCTGCTCCCCTCTGTGCCTTCCCTTCCCGACCTGACTCCAGTGCAGGGGATAAGCTTCAGACAAGTCTTTCCATGTCCCTCTGCATGACAATAGACTTCCTCCCCTCTCCCATTCCACAGGCCCACCCGGGACATCCACCTTGGTCATTAGCTCAGGAGAGGATGCAAGATGAGAATCTCTGCTATTGTGTGGGGAGACTCAGTTTCCAGGGTTTCCCCCATGGACACATGTTCTTCAGCTGGGTCTGATTTTCTCCAGACAAGCTGTCTTGGGAAGGATTTGGCCAGCCCTAAGAACCTGAAGGGAAAGGGCGGAGGGGGGTTCTCTCTCTGCCCCCGACAGCCCCGAGCTGGGTCGCTCCCTCAGACCTGGCCAGGGGCAGCCCATCCCCCGGCGCCCTTCCCCGGGGCATCCAAGGGCAGGCTCGGCGCCAGCCCCACCACGCTCGCCACTGCCCGACCATCGTCCTCCCTCGGGGGGCCTGGGCAGGACAGGGACCCGGCTGTGGGAGGCCTCCAGATCTCAGGCCTGGCACACCGTTTACCAGGCTGCTTCCTCCTCTGACGGGGGCCCAGCACACGCCCCAGGAGACTTGGCAGCCGCCCCCAGGGCTCTATCCTCTGGAACTCGTCCCCTTGGAAGGGGCTGGCCCAGGTGCCAGGTTCGGCTGGTCGGCCAGCCTCCTTTGGAGAAAGCAGGCAAGCCGAGCCAGGCTTGCAGTGGCCCTGGCGTGACACCTGCCACCTCAGGCAGAGGGCCTCCCGCGTGCCCTCCATGGCGGATTTCTCCCCGGAGCCGTGGCCTGGGCACTAGGAAGGCCGGGCCTCCCCGACTTCCGGGACGAGGGGCTAGCCCAGTTACGCCCTGGCCCCCAAACCCTCTGGTGCCATCTGCCTGTCTCGGCACTTCTGACTCCACAGAGCCTTTCGTACACCTGGGCTGCCTGCCGTGGCAAAGTGCAGGCGTGGGGTGAGGCCATGGCTTTGTCTTTCCAGGAAGAAATGAGCCCCTGGCCGAAGCAGCAGGCCCAGGCAGAGCCTTGAGCTTGAAGCCCAGTAGGTCTGTGGCCCTCAGGGCCAGAGCAATGCTTTCAAGGCAGGGAAGCGGCCTGCAAGCTGAGTGGGAGTGGGGGAGGGGAGGGAGACAGCTGAAGCCGAGTCCAGAAGGGCGGCAAAGGAACAGCTGCAGCTGGGTCAGAGCCTGGAGGGAGGGCAGGGCATTCACTGAGGACCCCCGAGGTCAGCCCTAGGCCCCGGCGGTCGCGCAGGCGCCCTTGGCCTGTGCGGTGGGTGGAGGGTTGAAGCCAAGCCCGCAGGGCTCCCAGAGCGGCCAGAGAAAGAAGGGCCCATGGAGAGGTAGGCGAGGTGGGTATGGGGAGCCACCTTACTCTCCTCGGCTCCCTGAGGGAGAGAGAGAGAGACAGAGACAGAGAGAGAGATCCATGACCTCTGAGTCTCTGCATCTACCGCTGGCTGGTGCCAACTCACGCGCCATCCCACTTCCAGCCATCACCCCCACGCCTGCCCCGGAGCCAGCCCCACTACAGAGAGGCCGCTTCCTGCTCCCCTCTGTGCCTTCCCTTCCCGACCTGACTCCAGTGCAGGGGATAAGCTTCAGACAAGTTTTTCCATGTCCCTCTGCATGACAATAGACTTCCTCCCCTCTCCCATTCCACAGGCCCACCGGGGACATCCACCTTGGTCATTAGCTCAGGAGAGGATGCAAGATGAGAATCTCTGCTATTGTGTGGGGAGACTCAGTTTCCCGGGTTTCCCCCATGGACACATGTTCTTCAGCTGGGTCTGATTTTCTCCAGACAAGCTGTCTTGGGAAGGATTTGGCCAGCCCTAAGAACCTGAAGGGAAAGGGCGGAGGGGGGTTCTCTCTCTGCCCCCGACAGCCCCGAGCTGGGTCGCTCCCTCAGACCTGGCCAGGGGCAGCCCATCCCCCGGCGCCCTTCCCCGGGGCATCCAAGGGCAGGCTCGGCGCCAGCCCCACCACGCTCGCCACTGCCCGACCATCGTCCTCCCTCGGGGGGCCTGGGCAGGACAGGGACCCGGCTGTGGGAGGCCTCCAGATCTCAGGCCTGGCACACCGTTTACCAGGCTGCTTCCTCCTCTGACGGGGGCCCAGCACACGCCCCAGGAGACTTGGCAGCCGCCCCCAGGGCTCTATCCTCTGGAACTCGTCCCCTTGGAAGGGGCTGGCCCAGGTGCCAGGTTCGGCTGGTCGGCCAGCCTCCTTTGGAGAAAGCAGGCAAGCCGAGCCAGGCTTGCAGTGGCCCTGGCGTGACACCTGCCACCTCAGGCAGAGGGCCTCCCGCGTGCCCTCCATGGCGGATTTCTCCCCGGAGCCGTGGCCTGGGCACTAGGAAGGCCGGGCCTCCCCGACTTCCGGGAGGAGGGGCTAGCCCAGTTACGCCCTGGCCCCCAAACCCTCTGGTGCCATCTGCCTGTCTCGGCACTTCTGACTCCACAGAGCCTTTCCTACACCTGGGCTGCCTGCCGTGGCAAAGTGCAGGCGTGGGGTGAGGCCATGGCTTTGTCTTTCCAGGAAGAAATGAGCCCCTGGCCGAAGCAGCAGGCCCAGGCAGAGCCTTGAGCTTGAAGCCCAGTAGGTCTGTGGCCCTCAGGGCCACAGCAATGCTTTCAAGGCAGGGAAGCGGCCTGCAAGCTGAGTGGGAGTGGGGGAGGGGAGGGAGACAGCTGAAGCCGAGTCCAGAAGGGCGGCAAAGGAACAGCTGCAGCTGGGTCAGAGCCTGGAGGGAGGGCGGGGCATTCACTGAGGACCCCCGAGGTCAGCCCTAGGCCCCGGCGGTCGCGCAGGCGCCCTTGGCCTGTGCGGTGGGTGGAGGGTTGAAGCCAAGCCCGCAGGGCTCCCAGAGCGGCCAGAGAAAGAAGGGCCCATGGAGAGGTAGGCGAGGTGGGTAGGGGGAGCCACCTTACTCTCCTCAGCTCCCTGAGGGAGAGAGAGAGAGACAGAGACAGAGAGAGAGATCCATGACCTCTGAGTCTCTGCCTCTACCGCTGGCTGGTGCCAACTCACGCGCCATCCCACTTCCAGCCATCACCCCCACGCCTGCCCCGGAGCCAGCCCCACCACAGAGAGGCCGCTTCCTGCTCCCCTCTGTGCCTTCCCTTCCTGACCTGACTCCAGTGCAGGGGATAAGCTTCAGACAAGTCTTTCCATGTCCCTCTGCATGACAATAGACTTCCTCCCCTCTCCCATTCCACAGGCCCACCCGGGACATCCACCTTGGTCATTAGCTCAGGAGAGGATGCAAGATGAGAATCTCTGCTATTGTGTGGGGAGACTCAGTTTCCAGGGTTTCCCCCATGGACACATGTTCTTCAGCTGGGTCTGATTTTCTCCAGACAAGCTGTCTTGGGAAGGATTTGGCCAGCCCTAAGAACCTGAAGGGAAAGGGCGGAGGGGGGTTCTCTCTCTGCCCCCGACAGCCCCGAGCTGGGTCGCTCCCTCAGACCTGGCCAGGGGCAGCCCATCCCCCGGCGCCCTTCCCCGGGGCATCCAAGGGCAGGCTCGGCGCCAGCCCCACCACGCTCGCCACTGCCCGACCATCGTCCTCCCTCGGGGGGCCTGGGCAGGACAGGGACCCGGCTGTGGGAGGCCTCCAGATCTCAGGCCTGGCACACCGTTTACCAGGCTGCTTCCTCCTCTGACGGGGGCCCAGCACACGCCCCAGGAGACTTGGCAGCCGCCCCCAGGGCTCTATCCTCTGGAACTCGTCCCCTTGGAAGGGGCTGGCCCAGGTGCCAGGTTCGGCTGGTCGGCCAGCCTCCTTTGGAGAAAGCAGGCAAGCCGAGCCAGGCTTGCAGTGGCCCTGGCGTGACACCTGCCACCTCAGGCAGAGGGCCTCCCGCGTGCCCTCCATGGCGGATTTCTCCCCGGAGCCGTGGCCTGGGCACTAGGAAGGCCGGGCCTCCCCGACTTCCGGGAGGAGGGGCTAGCCCAGTTACGCCCTGGCCCCCAAACCCTCTGGTGCCATCTGCCTGTCTCGGCACTTCTGACTCCACAGAGCCTTTCCTACACCTGGGCTGCCTGCCGTGGCAAAGTGCAGGCGTGGGGTGAGGCCATGGCTTTGTCTTTCCAGGAAGAAATGAGCCCCTGGCCGAAGCAGCAGGCCCAGGCAGAGCCTTGAGCTTGAAGCCCAGTAGGTCTGTGGCCCTCAGGGCCAGAGCAATGCTTTCAAGGCAGGGAAGCGGCCTGCAAGCTGAGTGGGAGTGGGGGAGGGGAGGGAGACAGCTGAAGCCGAGTCCAGAAGGGCGGCAAAGGAACAGCTGCAGCTGGGTCAGAGCCTGGAGGGAGGGCAGGGCATTCACTGAGGACCCCCGAGGTCAGCCCTAGGCCCCGGCGGTCGCGCAGGCGCCCTTGGCCTGTGCGGTGGGTGGAGGGTTGAAGCCAAGCCCGCAGGGCTCCCGGAGCGGCCAGAGAAAGAAGGGCCCATGGAGAGGTAGGCGAGGTGGGTATGGGGAGCCACCTTACTCTCCTCGGCTCCCTGAGGGAGAGAGAGAGAGACAGAGACAGAGAGAGAGATCCATGACCTCTGAGTCTCTGCCTCTACCGCTGGCTGGTGCCAACTCACGCGCCATCCCACTTCCAGCCATCACCCCCACGCCTGCCCCGGAGCCAGCCCCACTACAGAGAGGCCGCTTCCTGCTCCCCTCTGTGCCTTCCCTTCCCGACCTGACTCCAGTGCAGGGGATAAGCTTCAGACAAGTCTTTCCATGTCCCTCTGCATGACAATAGACTTCCTCCCCTCTCCCATTCCACAGGCCCACCCGGGACATCCACCTTGGTCATTAGCTCAGGAGAGGATGCAAGATGAGAATCTCTGCTATTGTGTGGGGAGACTCAGTTTCCCGGGTTTCCCCCATGGACACATGTTCTTCAGCTGGGTCTGATTTTCTCCAGACAAGCTGTCTTGGGAAGGATTTGGCCAGCCCTAAGAACCTGAAGGGAAAGGGCGGAGGGGGGTTCTCTCTCTGCCCCCGACAGCCCCGAGCTGGGTCGCTCCCTCAGACCTGGCCAGGGGCAGCCCATCCCCCGGCGCCCTTCCCCGGGGCATCCAAGGGCAGGCTCGGCGCCAGCCCCACCACGCTCGCCACTGCCCGACCATCGTCCTCCCTCGGGGGGCCTGGGCAGGACAGGGACCCGGCTGTGGGAGGCCTCCAGATCTCAGGCCTGGCACACCGTTTACCAGGCTGCTTCCTCCTCTGACGGGGGCCCAGCACACGCCCCAGGAGACTTGGCAGCCGCCCCCAGGGCTCTATCCTCTGGAACTCGTCCCCTTGGAAGGGGCTGGCCCAGGTGCCAGGTTCGGCTGGTCGGCCAGCCTCCTTTGGAGAAAGCAGGCAAGCCGAGCCAGGCTTGCAGTGGCCCTGGCGTGACACCTGCCACCTCAGGCAGAGGGCCTCCCGCGTGCCCTCCATGGCGGATTTCTCCCCGGAGCCGTGGCCTGGGCACTAGGAAGGCCGGGCCTCCCCGACTTCCGGGAGGAGGGGCTAGCCCAGTTACGCCCTGGCCCCCAAACCCTCTGGTGCCATCTGCCTGTCTCGGCACTTCTGACTCCACAGAGCCTTTCCTACACCTGGGCTGCCTGCCGTGGCAAAGTGCAGGCGTGGGGTGAGGCCATGGCTTTGTCTTTCCAGGAAGAAATGAGCCCCTGGCCGAAGCAGCAGGCCCAGGCAGAGCCTTGAGCTTGAAGCCCAGTAGGTCTGTGGCCCTCAGGGCCACAGCAATGCTTTCAAGGCAGGGAAGCGGCCTGCAAGCTGAGTGGGAGTGGGGGAGGGGAGGGAGACAGCTGAAGCCCAGTCCAGAAGGGCGGCAAAGGAACAGCTGCAGCTGTGTCAGAGCCTGGAGGGAGGGCGGGGCATTCACTGAGGAACCCCGAGGTCAGCCCTAGGCCCCGGCGGTCGCGCAGGCGCCCTTGGCCTGTGCGGTGGGTGGAGGGTTGAAGCCAAGCCCGCAGGGCTCCCGGAGCGGCCAGAGAAAGAAGGGCCCATGGAGAGGTAGGCGAGGTGGGTAGGGGGAGCCACCTTACTCTCCTCAGCTCCCTGAGGGAGAGAGAGAGAGACAGAGACAGAGAGAGAGATCCATGACCTCTGTGTCTCTGCCTCTACCGCTGGCTGGTGCCAACTCACGCGCCATCCCACTTCCAGCCATCACCCCCACGCCTGCCCCGGAGCCAGCCCCACCACAGAGAGGCCGCTTCCTGCTCCCCTCAGTGCCTTCCCTTCCTGACCTGACTCCAGTGCAGGGGATAAGCTTCAGACAAGTCTTCCATGTCCCTCTGCATGACAATAGACTTCCTCCCCTCTCCCATTCCACAGGCCCACCCGGGACATCCACCTTGGTCATTAGCTCAGGAGAGGATGCAAGATGAGAATCTCTGCTATTGTGTGGGGAGACTCAGTTTCCAGGTTTCCCCCATGGACACATGTTCTTCAGCTGGGTCTGATTTTCTCCAGACAAGCTGTCTTGGGAAGGATTTGGCCAGCCCTAAGAACCTGAAGGGAAAGGGCGGAGGGGGGTTCTCTCTCTGCCCCCGACAGCCCCGAGCTGGGGTCGCTCCCTCAGACCTGGCCAGGGGCAGCCCATCCCCCGGCGCCCTTCCCCGGGGCATCCAAGGGCAGGCTCGGCGCCAGCCCCACCACGCTCGCCACTGCCCGACCATCGTCCTCCCTCGGGGGGCCTGGGCAGGACAGGGACCCGGCTGTGGGAGGCCTCCAGATCTCAGGCCTGGCACACCCGTTTACCAGGCTGCTTCCTCCTCTGACGGGGGCCCAGCACACGCCCCAGGAGACTTGGCAGCCGCCCCCCAGGGCTCTATCCTCTGGAACTCGTCCCCTTGGAAGGGGCTGGCCCAGGTGCCAGGTTCGGCTGGTCGGCCAGCCTCCTTTGGAGAAAGCAGGCAAGCCGAGCCAGGCTTGCAGTGGCCCTGGCGTGACACCTGCCACCTCAGGCAGAGGGCCTCCCGCGTGCCCTCCATGGCGGATTTCTCCCCGGAGCCGTGGCCTGGGCACTAGGAAGGCCGGGCCCTCCCCGACTTCCGGGAGGAGGGGCTAGCCCAGTTACGCCCTGGCCCCCAAACCCTCTGGTGCCATCTGCCTGTCTCGGCACTTCTGACTCCACAGAGCCTTTCCTACACCTGGGCTGCCTGCCGTGGCAAAGTGCAGGCGTGGGGTGAGGCCATGGCTTTGTCTTTCCAGGAAGAAATGAGCCCCTGGCGAAGCAGCAGGCCCAGGCAGAGCCTTGAGCTTGAAGCCCAGTAGGTCTGTGGCCCTCAGGGCCAGAGCAATGCTTTCAAGGCAGGGAAGCGGCCTGCAAGCTGAGTGGGAGTGGGGGAGGGGAGGGAGACAGCTGAAGCCGAGTCCAGAAGGGCGGCAAAGGAACAGCTGCAGCTGGGTCAGAGCCTGGAGGGAGGGCAGGGCATTCACTGAGGACCCCCGAGGGTCAGCCCTAGGCCCCGGCGGTCGCGCAGGCGCCCTTGGCCTGTGCGGTGGGTGGAGGGTTGAAGCCAAGCCCGCAGGGCTCCCGGAGCGGCCAGAGAAAGAAGGGCCCATGGAGAGGTAGGCGAGGTGGGTATGGGGAGCCACCTTACTCTCCTCGGCTCCCTGAGGGAGAGAGAGAGAGACAGAGACAGAGAGAGAGATCCATGACCTCTGAGTCTCTGCCTCTACCGCTGGCTGGTGCCAACTCACGCGCCATCCCACTTCCAGCCATCACCCCCACGCCTGCCCGGGAGCCAGCCCCACTACAGAGAGGCCGCTTCCTGCTCCCCTCTGTGCCTTCCCTTCCCGACCTGACTCCAGTGCAGGGGATAAGCTTCAGACAAGTCTTTCCATGTCCCTCTGCATGACAATAGACTTCCTCCCCTCTCCCATTCCACAGGCCCACCCGGGACATCCACCTTGGTCATTAGCTCAGGAGAGGATGCAAGATGAGAATCTCTGCTATTGTGTGGGGAGACTCAGTTTCCCGGGTTTCCCCCATGGACACATGTTCTTCAGCTGGGTCTGATTTTCTCCAGACAAGCTGTCTTGGGAAGGATTTGGCCAGCCCTAAGAACCTGAAGGGAAAGGGCGGAGGGGGGTTCTCCTCTCTGCCCCCGACAGCCCCGAGCTGGGTCGCTCCCTCAGACCTGGCCAGGGGCAGCCCATCCCCCGGCGCCCTTCCCCGGGGCATCCAAGGGCAGGCTCGGCGCCAGCCCCACCACGCTCGCCACTGCCCGACCATCGTCCTCCCTCGGGGGCCTGGGCAGGACAGGGACCCGGCTGTGGGAGGCCTCCAGATCTCAGGCCTGGCACACCGTTTACCAGGCTGCTTCCTCCTCTGACGGGGGTCCCAGCACACGCCCCAGGAGACTTGGCAGCCGCCCCCAGGGCTCTATCCTCTGGAACTCGTCCCCTTGGAAGGGGCTGGCCCAGGTGCCAGGTTCGGCTGGTCGGCCAGCCTCCTTTGGAGAAAGCAGGCAAGCCGAGCCAGGCTTGCAGTGGCCCTGGCGTGACACCTGCCACCTCAGGCAGAGGGCCTCCCGCGTGCCCTCCATGGCGGATTTCTCCCGGAGCCGTGGCCTGGGCACTAGGAAGGCCGGGCCTCCCCGACTTCCGGGAGGAGGGGCTAGCCCAGTTACGCCCTGGCCCCCAAACCCTCTGGTGCCATCTGCCTGTCTCGGCACTTCTGACTCCACAGAGCCTTTCCTAAACCTGGGCTGCCTGCCGTGGCAAAGTGCAGGCGTGGGGTGAGGCCATGGCTTTGTCTTTCCAGGAAGAAATGAGCCCCTGGCCGAAGCAGCAGGCCCAGGCAGAGCCTTGAGCTTGAAGCCCAGTAGGTCTGTGGCCCTCAGGGCCAGAGCAATGCTTTCAAGGCAGGGAAGCGGCCTGCAAGCTGAGTGGGAGTGGGGGAGGGGAGGGAGACAGCTGAAGCCCAGTCCAGAAGGGCGGCAAAGGAACAGCTGCAGCTGGGTCAGAGCCTGGAGGGAGGGCGGGGCATTCACTGAGGACCCCCGAGGTCAGCCCTAGGCCCTGGCGGTCGCGCAGGCGCCCTTGGCCTGTGCGGTGGGTGGGGGGTTGAAGCCAAGCCCGCAGGGCTCCCGGAGCGGCCAGAGAAAGAAGGGCCCTTGGAGAGGTAGGCGAGGTGGGTAGGGGGAGCCACCTTACTCTCCTCAGCTCCCTGAGGGAGAGAGAGAGAGACAGAGACAGAGAGAGAGATCCATGACCTCTGAGTCTCTGCCTCTACCGCTGGCTGGTGCCAACTCACGCGCCATCCCACTTCCAGCCATCACCCCCACGCCTGCCCCGGAGCCAGCCCCACCACAGAGAGGCCGCTTCCTGCTCCCCTCTGTGCCTTCCCTTCCCGACCTGACTCCAGTGCAGGGGATAAGCTTCAGACAAGTCTTTCCATGTCCCTCTGCATGACAATAGACTTCCTCCCCTCTCCCATTCCACAGGCCCACCCGGGACATCCACCTTGGTCATTAGCTCAGGAGAGGATGCAAGATGAGAATCTCTGCTATTGTGTGGGGAGACTCAGTTTCCCGGGTTTCCCCCATGGACACATGTTCTTCAGCTGGGTCTGATTTTCTCCAGACAAGCTGTCTTGGGAAGGATTTGGCCAGCCCTAAGAACCTGAAGGGAAAGGGCGGAGGGGGGTTCTCTCTCTGCCCCCGACAGCCCCGAGCTGGGTCGCTCCCTCAGACCTGGCCAGGGGCAGCCCATCCCCCGGCGCCCTTCCCCGGGGCATCCAAGGGCAGGCTCGGCGCCAGCCCCACCACGCTCGCCACTGCCCGACCATCGTCCTCACTCGGGGGGCCTGGGCAGGACAGGGACCCGGCTGTGGGAGGCCTCCAGATCTCAGGCCTGGCACACCGTTTACCAGGCTGCTTCCTCCTCTGACGGGGGCCCAGCACACGCCCCAGGAGACTTGGCAGCCGCCCCCAGGGCTCTATCCTCTGGAACTCGTCCCCTTGGAAGGGGCTGGCCCAGGTGCCAGGTTCGGCTGGTCGGCCAGCCTCCTTTGGAGAAAGCAGGCAAGCCGAGCCAGGCTTGCAGTGGCCCTGGCGTGACACCTGCCACCTCAGGCAGAGGGCCTCCCGCGTGCCCTCCATGGCGGATTTCTCCCCGGAGCCGTGGCCTGGGCACTAGGAAGGCCGGGCCTCCCCGACTTCCGGGAGGAGGGGCTAGCCCAGTTACGCCCTGGCCCCCAAACCCTCTGGTGCCATCTGCCTGTCTCGGCACTTCTGACTCCACAGAGCCTTTCCTACACCTGGGCTGCCTGCCGTGGCAAAGTGCAGGCGTGGGGTGAGGCCATGGCTTTGTCTTTCCAGGAAGAAATGAGCCCCTGGCCGAAGCAGCAGGCCCAGGCAGAGCCTTGAGCTTGAAGCCCAGTAGGTCTGTGGCCCTCAGGGCCACAGCAATGCTTTCAAGGCAGGGAAGCGGCCTGCAAGCTGAGTGGGAGTGGGGGAGGGGAGGGAGACAGCTGAAGCCGAGTCCAGAAGGGCGGCAAAGGAACAGCTGCAGCTGGGTCAGAGCCTGGAGGGAGGGCGGGGCATTCACTGAGGACCCCCGAGGTCAGCCCTAGGCCCTGGCGGTCGCGCAGGCGCCCTTGGCCTGTGCGGTGGGTGGAGGGTTGAAGCCAAGCCCGCAGGGCTCCCGGAGCGGCCAGAGAAAGAAGGGCCCTTGGAGAGGTAGGCGAGGTGGGTAGGGGGAGCCACCTTACTCTCCTCAGCTCCCTGAGGGAGAGAGAGAGAGACAGAGACAGAGAGAGAGATCCATGACCTCTGAGTCTCTGCCTCTACCGCTGGCTGGTGCCAACTCACGCGCCATCCCACTTCCAGCCATCACCCCCACGCCTGCCCCGGAGCCAGCCCCACCACAGAGAGGCCGCTTCCTGCTCCCCTCTGTGCCTTCCCTTCCCGACCTGACTCCAGTGCAGGGGATAAGCTTCAGACAAGTCTTTCCATGTCCCTCTGCATGACAATAGACTTCCTCCCCTCTCCCATTCCACAGGCCCACCCGGGACATCCACCTTGGTCATTAGCTCAGGAGAGGATGCAAGATGAGAATCTCTGCTATTGTGTGGGGAGACTCAGTTTCCCGGGTTTCCCCCATGGACACATGTTCTTCAGCTGGGTCTGATTTTCTCCAGACAAGCTGTCTTGGGAAGGATTTGGCCAGCCCTAAGAACCTGAAGGGAAAGGGCGGAGGGGGGTTCTCTCTCTGCCCCCGACAGCCCCGAGCTGGGTCGCTCCCTCAGACCTGGCCAGGGGCAGCCCATCCCCCGGCGCCCTTCCCCGGGGCATCCAAGGGCAGGCTCGGCGCCAGCCCCACCACGCTCGCCACTGCCCGACCATCGTCCTCCCTCGGGGGGCCTGGGCAGGACAGGGACCCGGCTGTGGGAGGCCTCCAGATCTCAGGCCTGGCACACCGTTTACCAGGCTGCTTCCTCCTCTGACGGGGGCCCAGCACACGCCCCAGGAGACTTGGCAGCCGCCCCCAGGGCTCTATCCTCTGGAACTCGTCCCCTTGGAAGGGGCTGGCCCAGGTGCCAGGTTCGGCTGGTCGGCCAGCCTCCTTTGGAGAAAGCAGGCAAGCCGAGCCAGGCTTGCAGTGGCCCTGGCGTGACACCTGCCACCTCAGGCAGAGGGCCTCCCGCGTGCCCTCCATGGCGGATTTCTCCCCGGAGCCGTGGCCTGGGCACTAGGAAGGCCGGGCCTCCCCGACTTCCGGGAGGAGGGGCTAGCCCAGTTACGCCCTGGCCCCCAAACCCTCTGGTGCCATCTGCCTGTCTCGGCACTTCTGACTCCACAGAGCCTTTCCTACACCTGGGCTGCCTGCCGTGGCAAAGTGCAGGCGTGGGGTGAGGCCATGGCTTTGTCTTTCCAGGAAGAAATGAGCCCCTGGCCGAAGCAGCAGGCCCAGGCAGAGCCTTGAGCTTGAAGCCCAGTAGGTCTGTGGCCCTCAGGGCCACAGCAATGCTTTCAAGGCAGGGAAGCGGCCTGCAAGCTGAGTGGGAGTGGGGGAGGGGAGGGAGACAGCTGAAGCCGAGTCCAGAAGGGCGGCAAAGGAACAGCTGCAGCTGTGTCAGAGCCTGGAGGGAGGGCGGGGCATTCACTGAGGAACCCCGAGGTCAGCCCTAGGCCCCGGCGGTCGCGCAGGCGCCCTTGGCCTGTGCGGTGGGTGGAGGGTTGAAGCCAAGCCCGCAGGGCTCCCGGAGCGGCCAGAGAAAGAAGGGCCCATGGAGAGGTAGGCGAGGTGGGTAGGGGGAGCCACCTTACTCTCCTCAGCTCCCTGAGGGAGAGAGAGAGAGACAGAGACAGAGAGAGAGATCCATGACCTCTGAGTCTCTGCCTCTACCGCTGGCTGGTGCCAACTCACGCGCCATCCCACTTCCAGCCATCACCCCCACGCCTGCCCCGGAGCCAGCCCCACCACAGAGAGGCCGCTTCCTGCTCCCCTCTGTGCCTTCCCTTCCTGACCTGACTCCAGTGCAGGGGATAAGCTTCAGACAAGTCTTTCCATGTCCCTCTGCATGACAATAGACTTCCTCCCCTCTCCCATTCCACAGGCCCACCCGGGACATCCACCTTGGTCATTAGCTCAGGAGAGGATGCAAGATGAGAATCTCTGCTATTGTGTGGGGAGACTCAGTTTCCCGGGTTTCCCCCATGGACACATGTTCTTCAGCTGGGTCTGATTTTCTCCAGACAAGCTGTCTTGGGAAGGATTTGGCCAGCCCTAAGAACCTGAAGGGAAAGGGCGGAGGGGGGTTCTCTCTCTGCCCCCGACAGCCCCGAGCTGGGTCGCTCCCTCAGACCTGGCCAGGGGCAGCCCATCCCCCGGCGCCCTTCCCCGGGGCATCCAAGGGCAGGCTCGGCGCCAGCCCCACCACGCTCGCCACTGCCCGACCATCGTCCTCCCTCGGGGGGCCTGGGCAGGACAGGGACCCGGCTGTGGGAGGCCTCCAGATCTCAGGCCTGGCACACCGTTTACCAGGCTGCTTCCTCCTCTGACGGGGGCCCAGCACACGCCCCAGGAGACTTGGCAGCCGCCCCCAGGGCTCTATCCTCTGGAACTCGTCCCCTTGGAAGGGGCTGGCCCAGGTGCCAGGTTCGGCTGGTCGGCCAGCCTCCTTTGGAGAAAGCAGGCAAGCCGAGCCAGGCTTGCAGTGGCCCTGGCGTGACACCTGCCACCTCAGGCAGAGGGCCTCCCGCGTGCCCTCCATGGCGGATTTCTCCCCGGAGCCGTGGCCTGGGCACTAGGAAGGCCGGGCCTCCCCGACTTCCGGGACGAGGGGCTAGCCCAGTTACGCCCTGGCCCCCAAACCCTCTGGTGCCATCTGCCTGTCTCGGCACTTCTGACTCCACAGAGCCTTTCCTACACCTGGGCTGCCTGCCGTGGCAAAGTGCAGGCGTGGGGTGAGGCCATGGCTTTGTCTTTCCAGGAAGAAATGAGCCCCTGGCCGAAGCAGCAGGCCCAGGCAGAGCCTTGAGCTTGAAGCCCAGTAGGTCTGTGGCCCTCAGGGCCAGAGCAATGCTTTCAAGGCAGGGAAGCGGCCTGCAAGCTGAGTGGGAGTGGGGGAGGGGAGGGAGACAGCTGAAGCCCAGTCCAGAAGGGCGGCAAAGGAACAGCTGCAGCTGGGTCAGAGCCTGGAGGGAGGGCGGGGCATTCACTGAGGACCCCCGAGGTCAGCCCTAGGCCCTGGCGGTCGCGCAGGCGCCCTTGGCCTGTGCGGTGGGTGGGGGGTTGAAGCCAAGCCCGCAGGGCTCCCGGAGCGGCCAGAGAAAGAAGGGCCCTTGGAGAGGTAGGCGAGGTGGGTAGGGGGAGCCACCTTACTCTCCTCAGCTCCCTGAGGGAGAGAGAGAGAGACAGAGACAGAGAGAGAGATCCATGACCTCTGAGTCTCTGCCTCTACCGCTGGCTGGTGCCAACTCACGCGCCATCCCACTTCCAGCCATCACCCCCACGCCTGCCCCGGAGCCAGCCCCACCACAGAGAGGCCGCTTCCTGCTCCCCTCTGTGCCTTCCCTTCCCGACCTGACTCCAGTGCAGGGGATAAGCTTCAGACAAGTCTTTCCATGTCCCTCTGCATGACAATAGACTTCCTCCCCTCTCCCATTCCACAGGCCCACCCGGGACATCCACCTTGGTCATTAGCTCAGGAGAGGATGCAAGATGAGAATCTCTGCTATTGTGTGGGGAGACTCAGTTTCCCGGGTTTCCCCCATGGACACATGTTCTTCAGCTGGGTCTGATTTTCTCCAGACAAGCTGTCTTGGGAAGGATTTGGCCAGCCCTAAGAACCTGAAGGGAAAGGGCGGAGGGGGGTTCTCTCTCTGCCCCCGACAGCCCCGAGCTGGGTCGCTCCCTCAGACCTGGCCAGGGGCAGCCCATCCCCCGGCGCCCTTCCCCGGGGCATCCAAGGGCAGGCTCGGCGCCAGCCCCACCACGCTCGCCACTGCCCGACCATCGTCCTCCCTCGGGGGGCCTGGCCAGGACAGGGACCCGGCTGTGGGAGGCCTCCAGATCTCAGGCCTGGCACACCGTTTACCAGGCTGCTTCCTCCTCTGACGGGGGCCCAGCACACGCCCCAGGAGACTTGGCAGCCGCCCCCAGGGCTCTATCCTCTGGAACTCGTCCCCTTGGAAGGGGCTGGCCCAGGTGCCAGGTTCGGCTGGTCGGCCAGCCTCCTTTGGAGAAAGCAGGCAAGCCGAGCCAGGCTTGCAGTGGCCCTGGCGTGACACCTGCCACCTCAGGCAGAGGGCCTCCCGCGTGCCCTCCATGGCGGATTTCTCCCCGGAGCCGTGGCCTGGGCACTAGGAAGGCCGGGCCTCCCCGACTTCCGGGAGGAGGGGCTAGCCCAGTTACGCCCTGGCCCCCAAACCCTCTGGTGCCATCTGCCTGTCTCGGCACTTCTGACTCCACAGAGCCTTTCCTACACCTGGGCTGCCTGCCGTGGCAAAGTGCAGGCGTGGGGTGAGGCCATGGCTTTGTCTTTCCAGGAAGAAATGAGCCCCTGGCCGAAGCAGCAGGCCCAGGCAGAGCCTTGAGCTTGAAGCCCAGTAGGTCTGTGGCCCTCAGGGCCACAGCAATGCTTTCAAGGCAGGGAAGCTGCCTGCAAGCTGAGTGGGAGTGGGGGAGGGGAGGGAGACAGCTGAAGCCGAGTCCAGAAGGGCGGCAAAGGAACAGCTGCAGCTGGGTCAGAGCCTGGAGGGAGGGCGGGGCATTCACTGAGGAACCCCGAGGTCAGCCCTAGGCCCCGGCGGTCGCGCAGGCGCCCTTGGCCTGTGCGGTGGGTGGAGGGTTGAAGCCAAGCCCGCAGGGCTCCCGGAGCGGCCAGAGAAAGAAGGGCCCATGGAGAGGTAGGCGAGGTGGGTAGGGGGAGCCACCTTACTCTCCTCAGCTCCCTGAGGGAGAGAGAGAGAGACAGAGACAGAGAGAGAGATCCATGACCTCTGAGTCTCTGCCTCTACCGCTGGCTGGTGCCAACTCACGCGCCATCCCACTTCCAGCCATCACCCCCACGCCTGCCCCGGAGCCAGCCCCACCACAGAGAGGCCGCTTCCTGCTCCCCTCTGTGCCTTCCCTTCCCGACCTGACTCCAGTGCAGGGGATAAGCTTCAGACAAGTCTTTCCATGTCCCTCTGCATGACAATAGACTTCCTCCCCTCTCCCATTCCACAGGCCCACCCGGGACATCCACCTTGGTCATTAGCTCAGGAGAGGATGCAAGATGAGAATCTCTGCTATTGTGTGGGGAGACTCAGTTTCCCGGGTTTCCCCCATGGACACATGTTCTTCAGCTGGGTCTGATTTTCTCCAGACAAGCTGTCTTGGGAAGGATTTGGCCAGCCCTAAGAACCTGAAGGGAAAGGGCGGAGGGGGGTTCTGTCTGCCCCCGACAGCCCCGAGCTGGGTCGCTCCCTCAGACCTGGCCAGGGGCAGCCCATCCCCCGGCGCCCTTCCCCGGGGCATCCAAGTGCAGGCTGGGCGCCAGCCCCACCATGCTCGCCACTGCCCGACCATCGTCCTCCCTCGGGGGGCCTGGGCAGGACAGGGACCCGGCTGTGGGAGGCCTCCAGATCTCAGGCCTGGCACACCGTTTACCAGGCTGCTTCCTCTTCTGACGGGGGCCCAGCACACGCCCCAGGAGTCTTGGCAGCCGCCCCCAGGGCTCTATCGTCTGGAACTCGTCCCCTTGGAAGGGGCTGGCCCAGGTGCCAGGTTCAGCTGGTCGGCCAGCCTCCTTTGGAGAAAGCAGGCAAGCCGAGCCAGTCTTGCAGTGGCCCTGGCGTGACACCTGCCACCTCAGGCAGAGGGCCTCCCGCGTGCCCTCCATGGCGGATTTCTCCCCGGAGCCGTGGCCTGGGCACTAGGAAGGCCGGGCCTCCCCGACTTCCGGGAGGAGGGGCTAGCCCAGTTACGCCCTGGCCCCCAAACCCTCTGGTGCCATCTGCCTGTCTCGGCACTTCTGACTCCACAGAGCCTTTCCTACACCTGGGCTGCCTGCCGTGGCAAAGTGCAGGCGTGGGGTGAGGCCATGGCTTTGTCTTTCCAGGAAGAAATGAGCCCCTGGCCGAAGCAGCAGGCCCAGGCAGAGCCTTGAGCTTGAAGCCCAGTAGGTCTGTGGCCCTCAGGGCCAGAGCAATGCTTTCAAGGCAGGCAAGCCGCCTGCAAGCTGAGTGGGAGTGGGGGAGGGGAGGGAGACAGCTGAAGCCTAGTCCAGAAGGGCGGCAAAGGAACAGCTGCAGCTGGGTCAGAGCCTGGAGGGAGGGCGGGGCATTCACTGAGGACCCCCGAGGTCAGCCCTATGCCCTGGCGGTCGCGCAGGCGCCCTTGGCCTGTGCGGTGGGTGGGGGGTTGAAGCCAAGCCCGCAGGGCTCCCGGAGCGGCCAGAGAAAGAAGGGCCCTTGGAGAGGTAGGCGAGGTGGGTAGGGGGAGCCACCTTACTCTCCTCAGCTCCCTGAGGGAGAGAGAGAGAGACAGAGACAGAGAGAGAGATCCATGACCTCTGAGTCTCTGCCTCTACCGCTGGCTGGTGCCAACTCACGCGCCATCCCACTTCCAGCCATCACCCCCACGCCTGCCCTGGAGCCAGCCCCACCACAGAGAGGCAGCTTCCTGCTCCCCTCTGTGCCTTCCCTTCCCGACCTGACTCCAGTGCAGGGGATAAGCTTCAGACAAGTCTTTCCATGTCCCTCTGCATGACAATAGACTTCCTCCCCTCTCCCATTCCACAGGCCCACCCGGGACATCCACCTTGGTCATTAGCTCAGGAGAGGATGCAAGATGAGAATCTCTGCTATTGTGTGGGGAGACTCAGTTTCCCGGGTTTCCCCCATGGACACATGTTCTTCAGCTGGGTCTGATTTTCTCCAGACAAGCTGTCTTGGGAAGGATTTGGCCAGCCCTAAGAACCTGAAGGGAAAGGGCGGAGGGGGGTTCTCTCTCTGCCCCCGACAGCCCCGAGCTGGGTCGCTCCCTCAGACCTGGCCAGGGGCAGCCCATACCCCGGCGCCCTTCCCCGGGGCATCCAAGGGCAGGCTCGGCGCCAGCCCCACCCCGCTCGCCACTGCCCGACCATCGTCCTCCCTCGGGGGGCCTGGGCAGGACAGGGACCCGGCTGTGGGAGGCCTCCAGATCTCAGGCCTGGCACACCGTTTACCAGGCTGCTTCCTACTCTGACGGGGGCCCAGCACACGCCCCAGGAGACTTGGCAGCCGCCCCCAGGGCTCTATCCTCTGGAACTCGTCCCCTTGGAAGGGGCTGGCCCAGGTGCCAGGTTCGGCTGGTCGGCCAGCCTCCTTTGGAGAAAGCAGGCAAGCCGAGCCAGGCTTGCAGTGGCCCTGGCGTGACACCTGCCACCTCAGGCAGAGGGCCTCCCGCGTGCCCTCCATGGCGGATTTCTCCCCGGAGCCGTGGCCTGGGCACTAGGAAGGCCGGGCCTCCCCGACTTCCGGGAGGAGGGGCTAGCCCAGTTACGCCCTGGCCCCCAAACCCTCTGGTGCCATCTGCCTGTCTCGGCACTTCTGACTCCACAGAGCCTTTCCTACACCTGGGCTGCCTGCCGTGGCAAAGTGCAGGCGTGGGGTGAGGCCATGGCTTTGTCTTTCCAGGAAGAAATGAGCCCCTGGCCGAAGCAGCAGGCCCAGGCAGAGCCTTGAGCTTGAAGCCCAGTAGGTCTGTGGCCCTCAGGGCCACAGCAATGCTTTCAAGGCAGGGAAGCTGCCTGCAAGCTGAGTGGGAGTGGGGGAGGGGAGGGAGACAGCTGAAGCCGAGTCCAGAAGGGCGGCAAAGGAACAGCTGCAGCTGGGTCAGAGCCTGGAGGGAGGGCGGGGCATTCACTGAGGACCCCCGAGGTCAGCCCTAGGCCCTGGCGTTCGCGCAGGCGCCCTTGGCCTGTGCGGTGGGTGGGGGGTTGAAGCCAAGCCCGCAGGGCTCCCGGAGCGGCCAGAGAAAGAAGGGCCCTTGGAGAGGTAGGCGAGGTGGGTAGGGGGAGCCACCTTACTCTCCTCAGCTCCCTGAGGGAGAGAGAGAGAGACAGAGACAGAGAGAGAGATCCATGACCTCTGAGTCTCGGCCTCTACCGCTGGCTGGTGCCAACTCACGAGCCATCCCACTTCCAGCCATCACCCCCACGCCTGCCCGGGAGCCAGCCCCACCACAGAGAGGCCGCTTCCTGCTCCCCTCTGTGCCTTCCCTTCCCGACCTGACTCCAGTGCAGGGGATAAGCTTCAGACAAGTCTTTCCATGTCCCTCTGCATGACAATAGACTTCCTCCCCTCTCCCATTCCACAGGCCCACCCGGGACATCCACCTTGGTCATTAGCTCAGGAGAGGATGCAAGATGAGAATCTCTGCTATTGTGTGGGGAGACTCAGTTTCCCGGGTTTCCCCCATGGACACATGTTCTTCAGCTGGGTCTGATTTTCTCCAGACAAGCTGTCTTGGGAAGGATTTGGCCAGCCCTAAGAACCTGAAGGGAAAGGGCGGAGGGGGGTTCTCTCTCTGCCCCCGACAGCCCCGAGCTGGGTCGCTCCCTCAGACCTGGCCAGGGGCAGCCCATCCCCCGGCGCCCTTCCCCGGGGCATCCAAGGGCAGGCTCGGCGCCAGCCCCACCACGCTCGCCACTGCCCGACCATCGTCCTCCCTCGGGGGGCCTGGGCAGGACAGGGACCCGGCTGTGGGAGGCCTCCAGATCTCAGGCCTGGCACACCGTTTACCAGGCTGCTTCCTCCTCTGACGGGGGCCCAGCACACGCCCCAGGAGACTTGGCAGCCGCCCCCAGGGCTCTATCCTCTGGAACTCGTCCCCTTGGAAGGGGCTGGCCCAGGTGCCAGGTTCGGCTGGTCGGCCAGCCTCCTTTGGAGAAAGCAGGCAAGCCGAGCCAGGCTTGCAGTGGCCCTGGCGTGACACCTGCCACCTCAGGCAGAGGGCCTCCCGCGTGCCCTCCATGGCGGATTTCTCCCCGGAGCCGTGGCCTGGGCACTAGGAAGGCCGGGCCTCCCGACTTCCGGGAGGAGGGGCTAGCCCAGTTACGCCCTGGCCCCCAAACCCTCTGGTGCCATCTGCCTGTCTCGGCACTTCTGACTCCACAGAGCCTTTCCTACACCTGGGCTGCCTGCCGTGGCAAAGTGCAGGCGTGGGGTGAGGCCATGGCTTTGTCTTTCCAGGAAGAAATGAGCCCCTGGCCGAAGCAGCAGGCCCAGGCAGAGCCTTGAGCTTGAAGCCCAGTAGGTCTGTGGCCCTCAGGGCCACAGCAATGCTTTCAAGGCAGGGAAGCGGCCTGCAAGCTGAGTGGGAGTGGGGGAGGGGAGGGAGACAGCTGAAGCCGAGTCCAGAAGGGCGGCAAAGGAACAGCTGCAGCTGGGTCAGAGCCTGGAGGGAGGGCGGGGCATTCACTGAGGACCCCCGAGGTCAGCCCTAGGCCCCGGGGGTCGCGCAGGCGCCCTTGGCCTGTGCGGTGGGTGGAGGGTTGAAGCCAAGCCCGCAGGGCTCCCGGAGCGGCCAGAGAAAGAAGGGCCCATGGAGAGGTAGGCGAGTTGGGTAGGGGGAGCCACCTTACTCTCCTCAGCTCCCTGAGGGAGAGAGAGAGAGACAGAGACAGAGAGAGAGATCCATGACCTCTGAGTCTAGGCCTCTACCGCTGGCTGGTGCCAACTCACGCGCCATCCCACTTCCAGCCATCACCCCCACGCCTGCCCAGGAGCAAGCCCCACCACAGAGAGGCCGCTTCCTGCTCCCCTCTGTGCCTTCCCTTCCCGACCTGACTCCAGTGCAGGGGATAAGCTTCAGACAAGTCTTTCCATGTCCCTCTGCATGACAATAGACTTCCTCCCCTCTCCCATTCCACAGGCCCACCCGGGACATCCACCTTGGTCATTAGCTCAGGAGAGGATGCAAGATGAGAATCTCTGCTATTGTGTGGGGAGACTCAGTTTCCCGGGTTTCCCCCATGGACACATGTTCTTCAGCTGGGTCTGATTTTCTCCAGACAAGCTGTCTTGGGAAGGATTTGGCCAGCCCTAAGAACCTGAAGGGAAAGGGCGGAGGGGGGTTCTCTCTCTGCCCCCGACAGCCCCGAGCTGGGTCGCTCCCTCAGACCTGGCCAGGGGCAGCCCATCCCCCGGCGCCCTTCCCCGGGGCATCCAAGGGCAGGCTCGGCGCCAGCCCCACCACGCTCGCCACTGCCCGACCATCGTCCTCCCTCGGGGAGCCTGGGCAGGACAGGGACCCGGCTGTGGGAGGCCTCCAGATCTCAGGCCTGGCACACCGTTTACCAGGCTGCTTCCTCCTCTGACGGGGGCCCAGCACACGCCCCAGGAGACTTGGCAGCCGCCCCCAGGGCTCTATCCTCTGGAACTCGTCCCCTTGGAAGGGGCTGGCCCAGGTGCCAGGTTCGGCTGGTCGGCCAGCCTCCTTTGGAGAAAGCAGGCAAGCCGAGCCAGGCTTGCAGTGGCCCTGGCGTGACACCTGCCACCTCAGGCAGAGGGCCTCCCGCGTGCCCTCCATGGCGGATTTCTCCCCGGAGCCGTGGCCTGGGCACTAGGAAGGCCGGGCCTCCCCGACTTCCGGGACGAGGGGCTAGCCCAGTTACGCCCTGGCCCCCAAACCCTCTGGTGCCATCTGCCTGTCTCGGCACTTCTGACTCCACAGAGCCTTTCCTACACCTGGGCTGCCTGCCGTGGCAAAGTGCAGGCGTGGGGTGAGGCCATGGCTTTGTCTTTCCAGGAAGAAATGAGCCCCTGGCCGAAGCAGCAGGCCCAGGCAGAGCCTTGAGCTTGAAGCCCAGTAGGTCTGTGGCCCTCAGGGCCACAGCAATGCTTTCAAGGCAGGGAAGCGGCCTGCAAGCTGAGTGGGAGTGGGGGAGGGGAGGGAGACAGCTGAAGCCGAGTCCAGAAGGGCGGCAAAGGAACAGCTGCAGCTGGGTCAGAGCCTGGAGGGAGGGCGGGGCATTCACTGAGGACCCCCGAGGTCAGCCCTATGCCCTGGCGGTCGCGCAGGCTCCCTTGGCCTGTGCGGTGGGTGGGGGGTTGAAGCCAAGCCCGCAGGGCTCCCGGAGCGGCCAGAGAAAGAAGGGCCCTTGGAGAGGTAGGCGAGGTGGGTAGGGGGAGCCACCTTACTCTCCTCAGCTCCCTGAGGGAGAGAGAGAGAGACAGAGACAGAGAGAGAGATCCATGACCTCTGAGTCTCTGCCTCTACCGCTGGCTGGTGCCAACTCACGCGCCATCCCACTTCCAGCCATCACCCCCACGCCTGCCCCGGAGCCAGCCCCACCACAGAGAGGCCGCTTCCTGCTCCCCTCTGTGCCTTCCCTTCCCGACCTGACTCCAGTGCAGGGGATAAGCTTCAGACAAGTCTTTCCATGTCCCTCTGCATGACAATAGACTTCCTCCCCTCTCCCATTCCACAGGCCCACCCGGGACATCCACCTTGGTCATTAGCTCAGGAGAGGATGCAAGATGAGAATCTCTGCTATTGTGTGGGGAGACTCAGTTTCCTGGGTTTCCCCCATGGACACATGTTCTTCAGCTGGGTCTGATTTTCTCCAGACAAGCTGTCTTGGGAAGGATTTGGCCAGCCCTAAGAACCTGAAGGGAAAGGGCGGAGGGGGGTTCTCTCTCTGCCCCCGACAGCCCCGAGCTGGGTCGCTCCCTCAGACCTGGCCAGGGGCAGCCCATCCCCCGGCGCCCTTCCCCGGGGCATCCAAGGGCAGGCTCGGCGCCAGCCCCACCCCGCTCGCCACTGCCCGACCATCGTCCTCCCTCGGGGGGCCTGGGCAGGACAGGGACCCGGCTGTGGGAGGCCTCCAGATCTCAGGCCTGGCACACCGTTTACCAGGCTGCTTCCTCCTCTGACGGGGGCCCAGCACACGCCCCAGGAGACTTGGCAGCCGCCCCCAGGGCTCTATCCTCTGGAACTCGTCCCCTTGGAAGGGGCTGGCCCAGGTGCCAGGTTCGGCTGGTCGGCCAGCCTCCTTTGGAGAAAGCAGGCAAGCCGAGCCAGGCTTGCAGTGGCCCTGGCGTGACACCTGCCACCTCAGGCAGAGGGCCTCCCGCGTGCCCTCCATGACGGATTTCTCCCCGGAGCCGTGGCCTGGGCACTAGGAAGGCCGGGCCTCCCCGACTTCCGGGAGGAGGGGCTAGCCCAGTTACGCCCTGGCCCCCAAACCCTCTGGTGCCATCTGCCTGTCTCGGCACTTCTGACTCCACAGAGCCTTTCCTACACCTGGGCTGCCTGCCGTGGCAAAGTGCAGGCGTGGGGTGAGGCCATGGCTTTGTCTTTCCAGGAAGAAATGAGCCCCTGGCCGAAGCAGCAGGCCCAGGCAGAGCCTTGAGCTTGAAGCCCAGTAGGTCTGTGGCCCTCAGGGCCACAGCAATGCTTTCAAGGCAGGGAAGCGGCCTGCAAGCTGAGTGGGAGTGGGGGAGGGGAGGGAGACAGCTGAAGCCGAGTCCAGAAGGGCGGCAAAGGAACAGCTGCAGCTGGGTCAGAGCCTGGAGGGAGGGCGGGGCATTCACTGAGGACCCCCGAGGTCAGCCCTATGCCCTGGCGGTCGCGCAGGCTCCCTTGGCCTGTGCGGTGGGTGGGGGGTTGAAGCCAAGCCCGCAGGGCTCCCGGAGCGGCCAGAGAAAGAAGGGCCCTTGGAGAGGTAGGCGAGGTGGGTAGGGGGAGCCACCTTACTCTCCTCAGCTCCCTGAGGGAGAGAGAGAGAGACAGAGACAGAGAGAGAGATCCATGACCTCTGAGTCTCTGCCTCTACCGCTGGCTGGTGCCAACTCACGCGCCATCCCACTTCCAGCCATCACCCCCACGCCTGCCCCGGAGCCAGCCCCACCACAGAGAGGCCGCTTCCTGCTCCCCTCTGTGCCTTCCCTTCCCGACCTGACTCCAGTGCAGGGGATAAGCTTCAGACAAGTCTTTCCATGTCCCTCTGCATGACAATAGACTTCCTCCCCTCTCCCATTCCACAGGCCCACCCGGGACATCCACCTTGGTCATTAGCTCAGGAGAGGATGCAAGATGAGAATCTCTGCTATTGTGTGGGGAGACTCAGTTTCCCGGGTTTCCCCCATGGACACATGTTCTTCAGCTGGGTCTGATTTTCTCCAGACAAGCTGTCTTGGGAAGGATTTGGCCAGCCCTAAGAACCTGAAGGGAAAGGGCGGAGGGGGGTTCTCTCTCTGCCCCCGACAGCCCCGAGCTGGGTCGCTCCCTCAGACCTGGCCAGGGGCAGCCCATCCCCCGGCGCCCTTCCCCGGGGCATCCAAGGGCAGGCTCGGCGCCAGCCCCACCCCGCTCGCCACTGCCCGACCATCGTCCTCCCTCGGGGGGCCTGGGCAGGACAGGGACCCGGCTGTGGGAGGCCTCCAGATCTCAGGCCTGGCACACCGTTTACCAGGCTGCTTCCTCCTCTGACGGGGGCCCAGCACACGCCCCAGGAGACTTGGCAGCCGCCCCCAGGGCTCTATCCTCTGGAACTCGTCCCCTTGGAAGGGGCTGGCCCAGGTGCCAGGTTCGGCTGGTCGGCCAGCCTCCTTTGGAGAAAGCAGGCAAGCCGAGCCAGGCTTGCAGTGGCCCTGGCGTGACACCTGCCACCTCAGGCAGAGGGCCTCCCGCGTGCCCTCCATGACGGATTTCTCCCCGGAGCCGTGGCCTGGGCACTAGGAAGGCCGGGCCTCCCCGACTTCCGGGAGGAGGGGCTAGCCCAGTTACGCCCTGGCCCCCAAACCCTCTGGTGCCATCTGCCTGTCTCGGCACTTCTGACTCCACAGAGCCTTTCCTACACCTGGGCTGCCTGCCGTGGCAAAGTGCAGGCGTGGGGTGAGGCCATGGCTTTGTCTTTCCAGGAAGAAATGAGCCCCTGGCCGAAGCAGCAGGCCCAGGCAGAGCCTTGAGCTTGAAGCCCAGTAGGTCTGTGGCCCTCAGGGCCACAGCAATGCTTTCAAGGCAGGGAAGCGGCCTGCAAGCTGAGTGGGAGTGGGGGAGGGGAGGGAGACAGCTGAAGCCGAGTCCAGAAGGGCGGCAAAGGAACAGCTGCAGCTGGGTCAGAGCCTGGAGGGAGGGCGGGGCATTCACTGAGGACCCCCGAGGTCAGCCCTATGCCCTGGCGGTCGCGCAGGCTCCCTTGGCCTGTGCGGTGGGTGGGGGGTTGAAGCCAAGCCCGCAGGGCTCCCGGAGCGGCCAGAGAAAGAAGGGCCCTTGGAGAGGTAGGCGAGGTGGGTAGGGGGAGCCACCTTACTCTCCTCAGCTCCCTGAGGGAGAGAGAGAGAGACAGAGACAGAGAGAGAGATCCATGACCTCTGAGTCTCTGCCTCTACCGCTGGCTGGTGCCAACTCACGCGCCATCCCACTTCCAGCCATCACCCCCACGCCTGCCCCGGAGCCAGCCCCACCACAGAGAGGCCGCTTCCTGCTCCCCTCTGTGCCTTCCCTTCCCGACCTGACTCCAGTGCAGGGGATAAGCTTCAGACAAGTCTTTCCATGTCCCTCTGCATGACAATAGACTTCCTCCCCTCTCCCATTCCACAGGCCCACCCGGGACATCCACCTTGGTCATTAGCTCAGGAGAGGATGCAAGATGAGAATCTCTGCTATTGTGTGGGGAGACTCAGTTTCCTGGGTTTCCCCCATGGACACATGTTCTTCAGCTGGGTCTGATTTTCTCCAGACAAGCTGTCTTGGGAAGGATTTGGCCAGCCCTAAGAACCTGAAGGGAAAGGGCGGAGGGGGGTTCTCTCTCTGCCCCCGACAGCCCCGAGCTGGGTCGCTCCCTCAGACCTGGCCAGGGGCAGCCCATCCCCCGGCGCCCTTCCCCGGGGCATCCAAGGGCAGGCTCGGCGCCAGCCCCACCCCGCTCGCCACTGCCCGACCATCGTCCTCCCTCGGGGGGCCTGGGCAGGACAGGGACCCGGCTGTGGGAGGCCTCCAGATCTCAGGCCTGGCACACCGTTTACCAGGCTGCTTCCTCCTCTGACGGGGGCCCAGCACACGCCCCAGGAGACTTGGCAGCCGCCCCCAGGGCTCTATCCTCTGGAACTCGTCCCCTTGGAAGGGGCTGGCCCAGGTGCCAGGTTCGGCTGGTCGGCCAGCCTCCTTTGGAGAAAGCAGGCAAGCCGAGCCAGGCTTGCAGTGGCCCTGGCGTGACACCTGCCACCTCAGGCAGAGGGCCTCCCGCGTGCCCTCCATGACGGATTTCTCCCCGGAGCCGTGGCCTGGGCACTAGGAAGGCCGGGCCTCCCCGACTTCCGGGAGGAGGGGCTAGCCCAGTTACGCCCTGGCCCCCAAACCCTCTGGTGCCATCTGCCTGTCTCGGCACTTCTGACTCCACAGAGCCTTTCCTACACCTGGGCTGCCTGCCGTGGCAAAGTGCAGGCGTGGGGTGAGGCCATGGCTTTGTCTTTCCAGGAAGAAATGAGCCCCTGGCCGAAGCAGCAGGCCCAGGCAGAGCCTTGAGCTTGAAGCCCAGTAGGTCTGTGGCCCTCAGGGCCACAGCAATGCTTTCAAGGCAGGGAAGCGGCCTGCAAGCTGAGTGGGAGTGGGGGAGGGGAGGGAGACAGCTGAAGCCGAGTCCAGAAGGGCGGCAAAGGAACAGCTGCAGCTGGGTCAGAGCCTGGAGGGAGGGCGGGGCATTCACTGAGGACCCCCGAGGTCAGCCCTATGCCCTGGCGGTCGCGCAGGCTCCCTTGGCCTGTGCGGTGGGTGGGGGGTTGAAGCCAAGCCCGCAGGGCTCCCGGAGCGGCCAGAGAAAGAAGGGCCCTTGGAGAGGTAGGCGAGGTGGGTAGGGGGAGCCACCTTACTCTCCTCAGCTCCCTGAGGGAGAGAGAGAGAGACAGAGACAGAGAGAGAGATCCATGACCTCTGAGTCTCTGCCTCTACCGCTGGCTGGTGCCAACTCACGCGCCATCCCACTTCCAGCCATCACCCCCACGCCTGCCCCGGAGCCAGCCCCACCACAGAGAGGCCGCTTCCTGCTCCCCTCTGTGCCTTCCCTTCCCGACCTGACTCCAGTGCAGGGGATAAGCTTCAGACAAGTCTTTCCATGTCCCTCTGCATGACAATAGACTTCCTCCCCTCTCCCATTCCACAGGCCCACCCGGGACATCCACCTTGGTCATTAGCTCAGGAGAGGATGCAAGATGAGAATCTCTGCTATTGTGTGGGGAGACTCAGTTTCCCGGGTTTCCCCCATGGACACATGTTCTTCAGCTGGGTCTGATTTTCTCCAGACAAGCTGTCTTGGGAAGGATTTGGCCAGCCCTAAGAACCTGAAGGGAAAGGGCGGAGGGGGGTTCTCTCTCTGCCCCCGACAGCCCCGAGCTGGGTCGCTCCCTCAGACCTGGCCAGGGGCAGCCCATCCCCCGGCGCCCTTCCCCGGGGCATCCAAGGGCAGGCTCGGCGCCAGCCCCACCCCGCTCGCCACTGCCCGACCATCGTCCTCCCTCGGGGGGCCTGGGCAGGACAGGGACCCGGCTGTGGGAGGCCTCCAGATCTCAGGCCTGGCACACCGTTTACCAGGCTGCTTCCTCCTCTGACGGGGGCCCAGCACACGCCCCAGGAGACTTGGCAGCCGCCCCCAGGGCTCTATCCTCTGGAACTCGTCCCCTTGGAAGGGGCTGGCCCAGGTGCCAGGTTCGGCTGGTCGGCCAGCCTCCTTTGGAGAAAGCAGGCAAGCCGAGCCAGGCTTGCAGTGGCCCTGGCGTGACACCTGCCACCTCAGGCAGAGGGCCTCCCGCGTGCCCTCCATGACGGATTTCTCCCCGGAGCCGTGGCCTGGGCACTAGGAAGGCCGGGCCTCCCCGACTTCCGGGAGGAGGGGCTAGCCCAGTTACGCCCTGGCCCCCAAACCCTCTGGTGCCATCTGCCTGTCTCGGCACTTCTGACTCCACAGAGCCTTTCCTACACCTGGGCTGCCTGCCGTGGCAAAGTGCAGGCGTGGGGTGAGGCCATGGCTTTGTCTTTCCAGGAAGAAATGAGCCCCTGGCCGAAGCAGCAGGCCCAGGCAGAGCCTTGAGCTTGAAGCCCAGTAGGTCTGTGGCCCTCAGGGCCACAGCAATGCTTTCAAGGCAGGGAAGCGGCCTGCAAGCTGAGTGGGAGTGGGGGAGGGGAGGGAGACAGCTGAAGCCGAGTCCAGAAGGGCGGCAAAGGAACAGCTGCAGCTGGGTCAGAGCCTGGAGGGAGGGCGGGGCATTCACTGAGGACCCCCGAGGTCAGCCCTATGCCCTGGCGGTCGCGCAGGCTCCCTTGGCCTGTGCGGTGGGTGGGGGGTTGAAGCCAAGCCCGCAGGGCTCCCGGAGCGGCCAGAGAAAGAAGGGCCCTTGGAGAGGTAGGCGAGGTGGGTAGGGGGAGCCACCTTACTCTCCTCAGCTCCCTGAGGGAGAGAGAGAGAGACAGAGACAGAGAGAGAGATCCATGACCTCTGAGTCTCTGCCTCTACCGCTGGCTGGTGCCAACTCACGCGCCATCCCACTTCCAGCCATCACCCCCACGCCTGCCCCGGAGCCAGCCCCACCACAGAGAGGCCGCTTCCTGCTCCCCTCTGTGCCTTCCCTTCCCGACCTGACTCCAGTGCAGGGGATAAGCTTCAGACAAGTCTTTCCATGTCCCTCTGCATGACAATAGACTTCCTCCCCTCTCCCATTCCACAGGCCCACCCGGGACATCCACCTTGGTCATTAGCTCAGGAGAGGATGCAAGATGAGAATCTCTGCTATTGTGTGGGGAGACTCAGTTTCCTGGGTTTCCCCCATGGACACATGTTCTTCAGCTGGGTCTGATTTTCTCCAGACAAGCTGTCTTGGGAAGGATTTGGCCAGCCCTAAGAACCTGAAGGGAAAGGGCGGAGGGGGGTTCTCTCTCTGCCCCCGACAGCCCCGAGCTGGGTCGCTCCCTCAGACCTGGCCAGGGGCAGCCCATCCCCCGGCGCCCTTCCCCGGGGCATCCAAGGGCAGGCTCGGCGCCAGCCCCACCCCGCTCGCCACTGCCCGACCATCGTCCTCCCTCGGGGGGCCTGGGCAGGACAGGGACCCGGCTGTGGGAGGCCTCCAGATCTCAGGCCTGGCACACCGTTTACCAGGCTGCTTCCTCCTCTGACGGGGGCCCAGCACACGCCCCAGGAGACTTGGCAGCCGCCCCCAGGGCTCTATCCTCTGGAACTCGTCCCCTTGGAAGGGGCTGGCCCAGGTGCCAGGTTCGGCTGGTCGGCCAGCCTCCTTTGGAGAAAGCAGGCAAGCCGAGCCAGGCTTGCAGTGGCCCTGGCGTGACACCTGCCACCTCAGGCAGAGGGCCTCCCGCGTGCCCTCCATGACGGATTTCTCCCCGGAGCCGTGGCCTGGGCACTAGGAAGGCCGGGCCTCCCCGACTTCCGGGAGGAGGGGCTAGCCCAGTTACGCCCTGGCCCCCAAACCCTCTGGTGCCATCTGCCTGTCTCGGCACTTCTGACTCCACAGAGCCTTTCCTACACCTGGGCTGCCTGCCGTGGCAAAGTGCAGGCGTGGGGTGAGGCCATGGCTTTGTCTTTCCAGGAAGAAATGAGCCCCTGGCCGAAGCAGCAGGCCCAGGCAGAGCCTTGAGCTTGAAGCCCAGTAGGTCTGTGGCCCTCAGGGCCACAGCAATGCTTTCAAGGCAGGGAAGCGGCCTGCAAGCTGAGTGGGAGTGGGGGAGGGGAGGGAGACAGCTGAAGCCGAGTCCAGAAGGGCGGCAAAGGAACAGCTGCAGCTGGGTCAGAGCCTGGAGGGAGGGCGGGGCATTCACTGAGGACCCCCGAGGTCAGCCCTATGCCCTGGCGGTCGCGCAGGCTCCCTTGGCCTGTGCGGTGGGTGGGGGGTTGAAGCCAAGCCCGCAGGGCTCCCGGAGCGGCCAGAGAAAGAAGGGCCCTTGGAGAGGTAGGCGAGGTGGGTAGGGGGAGCCACCTTACTCTCCTCAGCTCCCTGAGGGAGAGAGAGAGAGACAGAGACAGAGAGAGAGATCCATGACCTCTGAGTCTCTGCCTCTACCGCTGGCTGGTGCCAACTCACGCGCCATCCCACTTCCAGCCATCACCCCCACGCCTGCCCCGGAGCCAGCCCCACCACAGAGAGGCCGCTTCCTGCTCCCCTCTGTGCCTTCCCTTCCCGACCTGACTCCAGTGCAGGGGATAAGCTTCAGACAAGTCTTTCCATGTCCCTCTGCATGACAATAGACTTCCTCCCCTCTCCCATTCCACAGGCCCACCCGGGACATCCACCTTGGTCATTAGCTCAGGAGAGGATGCAAGATGAGAATCTCTGCTATTGTGTGGGGAGACTCAGTTTCCCGGGTTTCCCCCATGGACACATGTTCTTCAGCTGGGTCTGATTTTCTCCAGACAAGCTGTCTTGGGAAGGATTTGGCCAGCCCTAAGAACCTGAAGGGAAAGGGCGGAGGGGGGTTCTCTCTCTGCCCCCGACAGCCCCGAGCTGGGTCGCTCCCTCAGACCTGGCCAGGGGCAGCCCATCCCCCGGCGCCCTTCCCCGGGGCATCCAAGGGCAGGCTCGGCGCCAGCCCCACCCCGCTCGCCACTGCCCGACCATCGTCCTCCCTCGGGGGGCCTGGGCAGGACAGGGACCCGGCTGTGGGAGGCCTCCAGATCTCAGGCCTGGCACACCGTTTACCAGGCTGCTTCCTCCTCTGACGGGGGCCCAGCACACGCCCCAGGAGACTTGGCAGCCGCCCCCAGGGCTCTATCCTCTGGAACTCGTCCCCTTGGAAGGGGCTGGCCCAGGTGCCAGGTTCGGCTGGTCGGCCAGCCTCCTTTGGAGAAAGCAGGCAAGCCGAGCCAGGCTTGCAGTGGCCCTGGCGTGACACCTGCCACCTCAGGCAGAGGGCCTCCCGCGTGCCCTCCATGACGGATTTCTCCCCGGAGCCGTGGCCTGGGCACTAGGAAGGCCGGGCCTCCCCGACTTCCGGGAGGAGGGGCTAGCCCAGTTACGCCCTGGCCCCCAAACCCTCTGGTGCCATCTGCCTGTCTCGGCACTTCTGACTCCACAGAGCCTTTCCTACACCTGGGCTGCCTGCCGTGGCAAAGTGCAGGCGTGGGGTGAGGCCATGGCTTTGTCTTTCCAGGAAGAAATGAGCCCCTGGCCGAAGCAGCAGGCCCAGGCAGAGCCTTGAGCTTGAAGCCCAGTAGGTCTGTGGCCCTCAGGGCCACAGCAATGCTTTCAAGGCAGGGAAGCGGCCTGCAAGCTGAGTGGGAGTGGGGGAGGGGAGGGAGACAGCTGAAGCCGAGTCCAGAAGGGCGGCAAAGGAACAGCTGCAGCTGGGTCAGAGCCTGGAGGGAGGGCGGGGCATTCACTGAGGACCCCCGAGGTCAGCCCTATGCCCTGGCGGTCGCGCAGGCTCCCTTGGCCTGTGCGGTGGGTGGGGGGTTGAAGCCAAGCCCGCAGGGCTCCCGGAGCGGCCAGAGAAAGAAGGGCCCTTGGAGAGGTAGGCGAGGTGGGTAGGGGGAGCCACCTTACTCTCCTCAGCTCCCTGAGGGAGAGAGAGAGAGACAGAGACAGAGAGAGAGATCCATGACCTCTGAGTCTCTGCCTCTACCGCTGGCTGGTGCCAACTCACGCGCCATCCCACTTCCAGCCATCACCCCCACGCCTGCCCCGGAGCCAGCCCCACCACAGAGAGGCCGCTTCCTGCTCCCCTCTGTGCCTTCCCTTCCCGACCTGACTCCAGTGCAGGGGATAAGCTTCAGACAAGTCTTTCCATGTCCCTCTGCATGACAATAGACTTCCTCCCCTCTCCCATTCCACAGGCCCACCCGGGACATCCACCTTGGTCATTAGCTCAGGAGAGGATGCAAGATGAGAATCTCTGCTATTGTGTGGGGAGACTCAGTTTCCCGGGTTTCCCCCATGGACACATGTTCTTCAGCTGGGTCTGATTTTCTCCAGACAAGCTGTCTTGGGAAGGATTTGGCCAGCCCTAAGAACCTGAAGGGAAAGGGCGGAGGGGGGTTCTCTCTCTGCCCCCGACAGCCCCGAGCTGGGTCGCTCCCTCAGACCTGGCCAGGGGCAGCCCATCCCCCGGCGCCCTTCCCCGGGGCATCCAAGGGCAGGCTCGGCGCCAGCCCCACCCCGCTCGCCACTGCCCGACCATCGTCCTCCCTCGGGGGGCCTGGGCAGGACAGGGACCCGGCTGTGGGAGGCCTCCAGATCTCAGGCCTGGCACACCGTTTACCAGGCTGCTTCCTCCTCTGACGGGGGCCCAGCACACGCCCCAGGAGACTTGGCAGCCGCCCCCAGGGCTCTATCCTCTGGAACTCGTCCCCTTGGAAGGGGCTGGCCCAGGTGCCAGGTTCGGCTGGTCGGCCAGCCTCCTTTGGAGAAAGCAGGCAAGCCGAGCCAGGCTTGCAGTGGCCCTGGCGTGACACCTGCCACCTCAGGCAGAGGGCCTCCCGCGTGCCCTCCATGACGGATTTCTCCCCGGAGCCGTGGCCTGGGCACTAGGAAGGCCGGGCCTCCCCGACTTCCGGGAGGAGGGGCTAGCCCAGTTACGCCCTGGCCCCCAAACCCTCTGGTGCCATCTGCCTGTCTCGGCACTTCTGACTCCACAGAGCCTTTCCTACACCTGGGCTGCCTGCCGTGGCAAAGTGCAGGCGTGGGGTGAGGCCATGGCTTTGTCTTTCCAGGAAGAAATGAGCCCCTGGCCGAAGCAGCAGGCCCAGGCAGAGCCTTGAGCTTGAAGCCCAGTAGGTCTGTGGCCCTCAGGGCCACAGCAATGCTTTCAAGGCAGGGAAGCGGCCTGCAAGCTGAGTGGGAGTGGGGGAGGGGAGGGAGACAGCTGAAGCCGAGTCCAGAAGGGCGGCAAAGGAACAGCTGCAGCTGGGTCAGAGCCTGGAGGGAGGGCGGGGCATTCACTGAGGACCCCCGAGGTCAGCCCTATGCCCTGGCGGTCGCGCAGGCTCCCTTGGCCTGTGCGGTGGGTGGGGGGTTGAAGCCAAGCCCGCAGGGCTCCCGGAGCGGCCAGAGAAAGAAGGGCCCTTGGAGAGGTAGGCGAGGTGGGTAGGGGGAGCCACCTTACTCTCCTCAGCTCCCTGAGGGAGAGAGAGAGAGACAGAGACAGAGAGAGAGATCCATGACCTCTGAGTCTCTGCCTCTACCGCTGGCTGGTGCCAACTCACGCGCCATCCCACTTCCAGCCATCACCCCCACGCCTGCCCCGGAGCCAGCCCCACCACAGAGAGGCCGCTTCCTGCTCCCCTCTGTGCCTTCCCTTCCCGACCTGACTCCAGTGCAGGGGATAAGCTTCAGACAAGTCTTTCCATGTCCCTCTGCATGACAATAGACTTCCTCCCCTCTCCCATTCCACAGGCCCACCCGGGACATCCACCTTGGTCATTAGCTCAGGAGAGGATGCAAGATGAGAATCTCTGCTATTGTGTGGGGAGACTCAGTTTCCTGGGTTTCCCCCATGGACACATGTTCTTCAGCTGGGTCTGATTTTCTCCAGACAAGCTGTCTTGGGAAGGATTTGGCCAGCCCTAAGAACCTGAAGGGAAAGGGCGGAGGGGGGTTCTCTCTCTGCCCCCGACAGCCCCGAGCTGGGTCGCTCCCTCAGACCTGGCCAGGGGCAGCCCATCCCCCGGCGCCCTTCCCCGGGGCATCCAAGGGCAGGCTCGGCGCCAGCCCCACCCCGCTCGCCACTGCCCGACCATCGTCCTCCCTCGGGGGGCCTGGGCAGGACAGGGACCCGGCTGTGGGAGGCCTCCAGATCTCAGGCCTGGCACACCGTTTACCAGGCTGCTTCCTCCTCTGACGGGGGCCCAGCACACGCCCCAGGAGACTTGGCAGCCGCCCCCAGGGCTCTATCCTCTGGAACTCGTCCCCTTGGAAGGGGCTGGCCCAGGTGCCAGGTTCGGCTGGTCGGCCAGCCTCCTTTGGAGAAAGCAGGCAAGCCGAGCCAGGCTTGCAGTGGCCCTGGCGTGACACCTGCCACCTCAGGCAGAGGGCCTCCCGCGTGCCCTCCATGACGGATTTCTCCCCGGAGCCGTGGCCTGGGCACTAGGAAGGCCGGGCCTCCCCGACTTCCGGGAGGAGGGGCTAGCCCAGTTACGCCCTGGCCCCCAAACCCTCTGGTGCCATCTGCCTGTCTCGGCACTTCTGACTCCACAGAGCCTTTCCTACACCTGGGCTGCCTGCCGTGGCAAAGTGCAGGCGTGGGGTGAGGCCATGGCTTTGTCTTTCCAGGAAGTAATGAGCCCCTGGCCGAAGCAGCAGGCCCAGGCAGAGCCTTGAGCTTGAAGCCCAGTAGGTCTGTGGCCCTCAGGGCCACAGCAATGCTTTCAAGGCAGGGAAGCGGCCTGCAAGCTGAGTGGGAGTGGGGGAGGGGAGGGAGACAGCTGAAGCCGAGTCCAGAAGGGCGGCAAAGGAACAGCTGCAGCTGGGTCAGAGCCTGGAGGGAGGGCGGGGCATTCACTGAGGACCCCCGAGGTCAGCCCTATGCCCTGGCGGTCGCGCAGGCTCCCTTGGCCTGTGCGGTGGGTGGGGGGTTGAAGCCAAGCCCGCAGGGCTCCCGGAGCGGCCAGAGAAAGAAGGGCCCTTGGAGAGGTAGGCGAGGTGGGTAGGGGGAGCCACCTTACTCTCCTCAGCTCCCTGAGGGAGAGAGAGAGAGACAGAGACAGAGAGAGAGATCCATGACCTCTGAGTCTCTGCCTCTACCGCTGGCTGGTGCCAACTCACGCGCCATCCCACTTCCAGCCATCACCCCCACGCCTGCCCCGGAGCCAGCCCCACCACAGAGAGGCCTCTTCCTGCTCCCCTCTGTGCCTTCCCTTCCCGACCTGACTCCAGTGCAGGGGATAAGCTTCAGACAAGTCTTTCCATGTCCCTCTGCATGACAATAGACTTCCTCCCCTCTCCCATTCCACAGGCCCACCCGGGACATCCACCTTGGTCATTAGCTCAGGAGAGGATGCAAGATGAGAATCTCTGCTATTGTGTGGGGAGACTCAGTTTCCCGGGTTTCCCCCATGGACACATGTTCTTCAGCTGGGTCTGATTTTCTCCAGACAAGCTGTCTTGGGAAGGATTTGGCCAGCCCTAAGAACCTGAAGGGAAAGGGCGGAGGGGGGTTCTCTCTCTGCCCCCGACAGCCCCGAGCTGGGTCGCTCCCTCAGACCTGGCCAGGGGCAGCCCATCCCCCGGCGCCCTTCCCCGGGGCATCCAAGGGCAGGCTCGGTGCCAGCCCCACCACGCTCGCCACTGCCCGAACATCGTCCTCCCTCGGGGGGCCTGGGCAGGACAGGGACCCGGCTGTGGGAGGCCTCCAGATCTCAGGCCTGGCACACCGTTTACCAGGCTGCTTCCTCCTCTGACGGGGGCCCAGCACACGCCCCAGGAGACTTGGCAGCCGCCCCCAGGGCTCTATCCTCTGGAACTCGTCCCCTTGGAAGGGGCTGGCCCAGGTGCCAGGTTCGGCTGGTCGGCCAGCCTCCTTTGGAGAAAGCAGGCAAGCCGAGCCAGGCTTGCAGTGGCCCTGGCGTGACACCTGCCACCTCAGGCAGAGGGCCTCCCGCGTGCCCTCCATGACGGATTTCTCCCCGGAGCCGTGGCCTGGGCACTAGGAAGGCCGGGCCTCCCCGACTTCCGGGAGGAGGGGCTAGCCCAGTTACGCCCTGGCCCCCAAACCCTCTGGTGCCATCTGCCTGTCTCGGCACTTCTGACTCCACAGAGCCTTTCCTACACCTGGGCTGCCTGCCGTGGCAAAGTGCAGGCGTGGGGTGAGGCCATGGCTTTGTCTTTCCAGGAAGAAATGAGCCCCTGGCCGAAGCAGCAGGCCCAGGCAGAGCCTTGAGCTTGAAGCCCAGTAGGTCTGTGGCCCTCAGGGCCACAGCAATGCTTTCAAGGCAGGGAAGCGGCCTGCAAGCTGAGTGGGAGTGGGGGAGGGGAGGGAGACAGCTGAAGCCGAGTCCAGAAGGGCGGCAAAGGAACAGCTGCAGCTGGGTCAGAGCCTGGAGGGAGGGCGGGGCATTCACTGAGGACCCCCGAGGTCAGCCCTATGCCCTGGCGGTCGCGCAGGCTCCCTTGGCCTGTGCGGTGGGTGGGGGGTTGAAGCCAAGCCCACAGGGCTCCCGGAGCGGCCAGAGAAAGAAGGGCCCTTGGAGAGGTAGGCGAGGTGGGTAGGGGGAGCCACCTTACTCTCCTCAGCTCCCTGAGGGAGAGAGAGAGAGACAGAGACAGAGAGAGAGATCCATGACCTCTGAGTCTCTGCCTCTACCGCTGGCTGGTGCCAACTCACGCGCCATCCCACTTCCAGCCATCACCCCCACGCCTGCCCCGGAGCCAGCCCCACCACAGAGAGGCCGCTTCCTGCTCCCCTCTGTGCCTTCCCTTCCCGACCTGACTCCAGTGCAGGGGATAAGCTTCAGACAAGTCTTTCCATGTCCCTCTGCATGACAATAGACTTCCTCCCCTCTCCCATTCCACAGGCCCACCCGGGACATCCACCTTGGTCATTAGCTCAGGAGAGGATGCAAGATGAGAATCTCTGCTATTGTGTGGGGAGACTCAGTTTCCTGGGTTTCCCCCATGGACACATGTTCTTCAGCTGGGTCTGATTTTCTCCAGACAAGCTGTCTTGGGAAGGATTTGGCCAGCCCTAAGAACCTGAAGGGAAAGGGCGGAGGGGGGTTCTCTCTCTGCCCCCGACAGCCCCGAGCTGGGTCGCTCCCTCAGACCTGGCCAGGGGCAGCCCATCCCCCGGCGCCCTTCCCCGGGGCATCCAAGGGCAGGCTCGGCGCCAGCCCCACCCCGCTCGCCACTGCCCGACCATCGTCCTCCCTCGGGGGGCCTGGGCAGGACAGGGACCCGGCTGTGGGAGGCCTCCAGATCTCAGGCCTGGCACACCGTTTACCAGGCTGCTTCCTCCTCTGACGGGGGCCCAGCACACGCCCCAGGAGACTTGGCAGCCGCCCCCAGGGCTCTATCCTCTGGAACTCGTCCCCTTGGAAGGGGCTGGCCCAGGTGCCAGGTTCGGCTGGTCGGCCAGCCTCCTTTGGAGAAAGCAGGCAAGCCGAGCCAGGCTTGCAGTGGCCCTGGCGTGACACCTGCCACCTCAGGCAGAGGGCCTCCCGCGTGCCCTCCATGACGGATTTCTCCCCGGAGCCGTGGCCTGGGCACTAGGAAGGCCGGGCCTCCCCGACTTCCGGGAGGAGGGGCTAGCCCAGTTACGCCCTGGCCCCCAAACCCTCTGGTGCCATCTGCCTGTCTCGGCACTTCTGACTCCACAGAGCCTTTCCTACACCTGGGCTGCCTGCCGTGGCAAAGTGCAGGCGTGGGGTGAGGCCATGGCTTTGTCTTTCCAGGAAGAAATGAGCCCCTGGCCGAAGCAGCAGGCCCAGGCAGAGCCTTGAGCTTGAAGCCCAGTAGGTCTGTGGCCCTCAGGGCCACAGCAATGCTTTCAAGGCAGGGAAGCGGCCTGCAAGCTGAGTGGGAGTGGGGGAGGGGAGGGAGACAGCTGAAGCCGAGTCCAGAAGGGCGGCAAAGGAACAGCTGCAGCTGGGTCAGAGCCTGGAGGGAGGGCGGGGCATTCACTGAGGACCCCCGAGGTCAGCCCTATGCCCTGGCGGTCGCGCAGGCTCCCTTGGCCTGTGCGGTGGGTGGGGGGTTGAAGCCAAGCCCGCAGGGCTCCCGGAGCGGCCAGAGAAAGAAGGGCCCTTGGAGAGGTAGGCGAGGTGGGTAGGGGGAGCCACCTTACTCTCCTCAGCTCCCTGAGGGAGAGAGAGAGAGACAGAGACAGAGAGAGAGATCCATGACCTCTGAGTCTCTGCCTCTACCGCTGGCTGGTGCCAACTCACGCGCCATCCCACTTCCAGCCATCACCCCCACGCCTGCCCCGGAGCCAGCCCCACCACAGAGAGGCCTCTTCCTGCTCCCCTCTGTGCCTTCCCTTCCCGACCTGACTCCAGTGCAGGGGATAAGCTTCAGACAAGTCTTTCCATGTCCCTCTGCATGACAATAGACTTCCTCCCCTCTCCCATTCCACAGGCCCACCCGGGACATCCACCTTGGTCATTAGCTCAGGAGAGGATGCAAGATGAGAATCTCTGCTATTGTGTGGGGAGACTCAGTTTCCCGGGTTTCCCCCATGGACACATGTTCTTCAGCTGGGTCTGATTTTCTCCAGACAAGCTGTCTTGGGAAGGATTTGGCCAGCCCTAAGAACCTGAAGGGAAAGGGCGGAGGGGGGTTCTCTCTCTGCCCCCGACAGCCCCGAGCTGGGTCGCTCCCTCAGACCTGGCCAGGGGCAGCCCATCCCCCGGCGCCCTTCCCCGGGGCATCCAAGGGCAGGCTCGGTGCCAGCCCCACCACGCTCGCCACTGCCCGAACATCGTCCTCCCTCGGGGGGCCTGGGCAGGACAGGGACCCGGCTGTGGGAGGCCTCCAGATCTCAGGCCTGGCACACCGTTTACCAGGCTGCTTCCTCCTCTGACGGGGGCCCAGCACACGCCCCAGGAGACTTGGCAGCCGCCCCCAGGGCTCTATCCTCTGGAACTCGTCCCCTTGGAAGGGGCTGGCCCAGGTGCCAGGTTCGGCTGGTCGGCCAGCCTCCTTTGGAGAAAGCAGGCAAGCCGAGCCAGGCTTGCAGTGGCCCTGGCGTGACACCTGCCACCTCAGGCAGAGGGCCTCCCGCGTGCCCTCCATGGCGGATTTCTCCCCGGAGCCGTGGCCTGGGCACTAGGAAGGCCGGGCCTCCCCGACTTCCGGGAGGAGGGGCTAGCCCAGTTACGCCCTGGCCCCCAAACCCTCTGGTGCCATCTGCCTGTCTCGGCACTTCTGACTCCACAGAGCCTTTCCTACACCTGGGCTGCCTGCCGTGGCAAAGTGCAGGCGTGGGGTGAGGCCATGGCTTTGTCTTTCCAGGAAGAAATGAGCCCCTGGCCGAAGCAGCAGGCCCAGGCAGAGCCTTGAGCTTGAAGCCCAGTAGGTCTGTGGCCCTCAGGGCCAGAGCCATGCTTTCAGGGCAGGGAAGCGGCCTGCAAGCTGAGTGGGAGTGGGGGAGGGGAGGGAGACAGCTGAAGCCGTGTCCAGAAGGGCGGCAAAGGAACAGCTGCAGCTGGGTCAGAGCCTGGAGGGAGGGCGGTGCATTCACTGAGGAACCCCGAGGTCAGCCCTAGGCCCTGGCGGTCGCGCAGGCGCCCTTGGCCTGTGCGGTGGGTGGGGGGTTGAAGCCAAGCCCGCAGGGCTCCCGGAGCGGCCAGAGAAAGAAGGGCCCTTGGAGAGGTAGGCGAGGTGGGTAGGGGGAGCCACCTTACTCTCCTCAGCTCCCTGAGGGAGAGAGAGAGAGACAGAGACAGAGAGAGAGATCCATGACCTCTGAGTCTCTGCCTCTACCGCTGGCTGGTGCCAACTCACGCGCCATCCCACTTCCAGCCATCACCCCCACGCCTGCCCCGGAGCCAGCCCCACCACAGAGAGGCCGCTTCCTGCTCCCCTCTGTGCCTTCCCTTCCCGACCTGACTCCAGTGCAGGGGATAAGCTTCAGACAAGTCTTTCCATGTCCCTCTGCATGACAATAGACTTCCTCCCCTCTCCCATTCCACAGGCCCACCCGGGACATCCACCTTGGTCATTAGCTCAGGAGAGGATGCAAGATGAGAATCTCTGCTATTGTGTGGGGAGACTCAGTTTCCCGGGTTTCCCCCATGGACACATGTTCTTCAGCTGGGTCTGATTTTCTCCAGACAAGCTGTCTTGGGAAGGATTTGGCCAGCCCTAAGAACCTGAAGGGAAAGGGCGGAGGGGGGTTCTCTCTCTGCCCCCGACAGCCCCGAGCTGGGTCGCTCCCTCAGACCTGGCCAGGGGCAGCCCATCCCCCGGCGCCCTTCCCCGGGGCATCCAAGGGCAGGCTCGGCGCCAGCCCCACCACGCTCGCCACTGCCCGACCATCGTCCTCCCTCGGGGGGCCTGGGCAGGACAGGGACCCGGCTGTGGGAGGCCTCCAGATCTCAGGCCTGGCACACCGTTTACCAGGCTGCTTCCTCCTCTGACGGGGGCCCAGCACACGTTCCCAGGAGACTTGGCAGCCGCCCCCAGGGCTCTATCCTCTGGAACTCGTCCCCTTGGAAGGGGCTGGCCCAGGTGCCAGGTTCGGCTGGTCGGCCAGCCTCCTTTGGAGAAAGCAGGCAAGCCGAGCCAGGCTTGCAGTGGCCCTGGCGTGACACCTGCCACCTCAGGCAGAGGGCCTCCCGCGTGCCCTCCATGGCGGATTTCTCCCCGGAGCCGTGGCCTGGGCACTAGGAAGGCCGGGCCTCCCCGACTTCCGGGAGGAGGGGCTAGCCCAGTTACGCCCTGGCCCCCAAACCCTCTGGTGCCATCTGCCTGTCTCGGCACTTCTGACTCCACAGAGCCTTTCCTACACCTGGGCTGCCTGCCGTGGCAAAGTGCAGGCGTGGGGTGAGGCCATGGCTTTGTCTTTCCTGGAAGAAATGAGCCCCTGGCCGAAGCAGCAGGCCCAGGCAGAGCCTTGAGCTTGAAGCCCAGTAGGTCTGTGGCCCTCAGGGCCAGAGCAATGCTTTCAAGTCAGGGAAGCGGCCTGCAAGCTGAGTGGGAGTGGGGGAGGGGAGGGAGACAGCTGAAGCCCTGTCCAGAAGGGCGGCAAAGGAACAGCTGCAGCTGAGTCAGAGCCTGGAGGGAGGGCGGGGCATTCACTGAGGACCCCCGAGGTCAGCCCTATGCCCTGGCGGTCGCGCAGGCGCCCTTGGACTGTGCGGTGGGTGGGGGGTTGAAGCCAAGCCCGCAGGGCTCCCGGAGCGGCCAGAGAAAGAAGGGCCCTTGGAGAGGTAGGCGAGGTGGGTAGGGGGAGCCACCTTACTCTCCTCAGCTCCCTGAGGGAGAGAGAGAGAGACAGAGACAGAGAGAGAGATCCATGACCTCTGAGTCTCTGCCTCTACCGCTGGCTGGTGCCAACTCACGCGCCATCCCACTTCCAGCCATCACCCCCACGCCTGCCCCGGAGCCAGCCCCACCACAGAGAGGCCTCTTCCTGCTCCCCTCTGTGCCTTCCCTTCCCGACCTGACTCCAGTGCAGGGGATAAGCTTCAGACAAGTCTTTCCATGTCCCTCTGCATGACAATAGACTTCCTCCCCTCTCCCATTCCACAGGCCCACCCGGGACATCCACCTTGGTCATTAGCTCAGGAGAGGATGCAAGATGAGAATCTCTGCTATTGTGTGGGGAGACTCAGTTTCCCGGGTTTCCCCCATGGACACATGTTCTTCAGCTGGGTCTGATTTTCTCCAGACAAGCTGTCTTGGGAAGGATTTGGCCAGCCCTAAGAACCTGAAGGGAAAGGGCGGAGGGGGGTTCTCTCTCTGCCCCCGACAGCCCCGAGCTGGGTCGCTCCCTCAGACCTGGCCAGGGGCAGCCCATCCCCCGGCGCCCTTCCCCGGGGCATCCAAGGGCAGGCTCGGTGCCAGCCCCACCACGCTCGCCACTGCCCGAACATCGTCCTCCCTCGGGGGGCCTGGGCAGGACAGGGACCCGGCTGTGGGAGGCCTCCAGATCTCAGGCCTGGCACACCGTTTACCAGGCTGCTTCCTCCTCTGACGGGGGCCCAGCACACGCCCCAGGAGACTTGGCAGCCGCCCCCAGGGCTCTATCCTCTGGAACTCGTCCCCTTGGAAGGGGCTGGCCCAGGTGCCAGGTTCGGCTGGTCGGCCAGCCTCCTTTGGAGAAAGCAGGCAAGCCGAGCCAGGCTTGCAGTGGCCCTGGCGTGACACCTGCCACCTCAGGCAGAGGGCCTCCCGCGTGCCCTCCATGGCGGATTTCTCCCCGGAGCCGTGGCCTGGGCACTAGGAAGGCCGGGCCTCCCCGACTTCCGGGAGGAGGGGCTAGCCCAGTTACGCCCTGGCCCCCAAACCCTCTGGTGCCATCTGCCTGTCTCGGCACTTCTGACTCCACAGAGCCTTTCCTACACCTGGGCTGCCTGCCGTGGCAAAGTGCAGGCGTGGGGTGAGGCCATGGCTTTGTCTTTCCAGGAAGAAATGAGCCCCTGGCCGAAGCAGCAGGCCCAGGCAGAGCCTTGAGCTTGAAGCCCAGTAGGTCTGTGGCCCTCAGGGCCAGAGCCATGCTTTCAGGGCAGGGAAGCGGCCTGCAAGCTGAGTGGGAGTGGGGGAGGGGAGGGAGACAGCTGAAGCCGTGTCCAGAAGGGCGGCAAAGGAACAGCTGCAGCTGGGTCAGAGCCTGGAGGGAGGGCGGTGCATTCACTGAGGACCCCCGAGGTCAGCCCTAGGCCCTGGCGGTCGCGCAGGCGCCCTTGGCCTGTGCGGTGGGTGGGGGGTTGAAGCCAAGCCCGCAGGGCTCCCGGAGCGGCCAGAGAAAGAAGGGCCCTTGGAGAGGTAGGCGAGGTGGGTAGGGGGAGCCACCTTACTCTCCTCAGCTCCCTGAGGGAGAGAGAGAGAGACAGAGACAGAGAGAGAGATCCATGACCTCTGAGTCTCTGCCTCTACCGCTGGCTGGTGCCAACTCACGCGCCATCCCACTTCCAGCCATCACCCCCACGCCTGCCCCGGAGCCAGCCCCACCACAGAGAGGCCGCTTCCTGCTCCCCTCTGTGCCTTCCCTTCCCGACCTGACTCCAGTGCAGGGGATAAGCTTCAGACAAGTCTTTCCATGTCCCTCTGCATGACAATAGACTTCCTCCCCTCTCCCATTCCACAGGCCCACCCGGGACATCCACCTTGGTCATTAGCTCAGGAGAGGATGCAAGATGAGAATCTCTGCTATTGTGTGGGGAGACTCAGTTTCCCGGGTTTCCCCCATGGACACATGTTCTTCAGCTGGGTCTGATTTTCTCCAGACAAGCTGTCTTGGGAAGGATTTGGCCAGCCCTAAGAACCTGAAGGGAAAGGGCGGAGGGGGGTTCTCTCTCTGCCCCCGACAGCCCCGAGCTGGGTCGCTCCCTCAGACCTGGCCAGGGGCAGCCCATCCCCCGGCGCCCTTCCCCGGGGCATCCAAGGGCAGGCTCGGCGCCAGCCCCACCACGCTCGCCACTGCCCGACCATCGTCCTCCCTCGGGGGGCCTGGGCAGGACAGGGACCCGGCTGTGGGAGGCCTCCAGATCTCAGGCCTGGCACACCGTTTACCAGGCTGCTTCCTCCTCTGACGGGGGCCCAGCACACGTTCCCAGGAGACTTGGCAGCCGCCCCCAGGGCTCTATCCTCTGGAACTCGTCCCCTTGGAAGGGGCTGGCCCAGGTGCCAGGTTCGGCTGGTCGGCCAGCCTCCTTTGGAGAAAGCAGGCAAGCCGAGCCAGGCTTGCAGTGGCCCTGGCGTGACACCTGCCACCTCAGGCAGAGGGCCTCCCGCGTGCCCTCCATGGCGGATTTCTCCCCGGAGCCGTGGCCTGGGCACTAGGAAGGCCGGGCCTCCCCGACTTCCGGGAGGAGGGGCTAGCCCAGTTACGCCCTGGCCCCCAAACCCTCTGGTGCCATCTGCCTGTCTCGGCACTTCTGACTCCACAGAGCCTTTCCTACACCTGGGCTGCCTGCCGTGGCAAAGTGCAGGCGTGGGGTGAGGCCATGGCTTTGTCTTTCCTGGAAGAAATGAGCCCCTGGCCGAAGCAGCAGGCCCAGGCAGAGCCTTGAGCTTGAAGCCCAGTAGGTCTGTGGCCCTCAGGGCCAGAGCAATGCTTTCAAGTCAGGGAAGCGGCCTGCAAGCTGAGTGGGAGTGGGGGAGGGGAGGGAGACAGCTGAAGCCCTGTCCAGAAGGGCGGCAAAGGAACAGCTGCAGCTGAGTCAGAGCCTGGAGGGAGGGCGGGGCATTCACTGAGGACCCCCGAGGTCAGCCCTATGCCCTGGCGGTCGCGCAGGCGCCCTTGGACTGTGCGGTGGGTGGGGGGTTGAAGCCAAGCCCGCAGGGCTCCCGGAGCGGCCAGAGAAAGAAGGGCCCTTGGAGAGGTAGGCGAGGTGGGTAGGGGGAGCCACCTTACTCTCCTCAGCTCCCTGAGGGAGAGAGAGAGAGACAGAGACAGAGAGAGAGATCCATGACCTCTGAGTCTCTGCCTCTACCGCTGGCTGGTGCCAACTCACGCGCCATCCCACTTCCAGCCATCACCCCCACGCCTGCCCCGGAGCCAGCCCCACCACAGAGAGGCCGCTTCCTGCTCCCCTCTGTGCCTTCCCTTCCCGACCTGACTCCAGTGCAGGGGATAAGCTTCAGACAAGTCTTTCCATGTCCCTCTGCATGACAATAGACTTCCTCCCCTCTCCCATTCCACAGGCCCACCCGGGACATCCACCTTGGTCATTAGCTCAGGAGAGGATGCAAGATGAGAATCTCTGCTATTGTGTGGGGAGACTCAGTTTCCCGGGTTTCCCCCATGGACACATGTTCTTCAGCTGGGTCTGATTTTCTCCAGACAAGCTGTCTTGGGAAGGATTTGGCCAGCCCTAAGAACCTGAAGGGAAAGGGCGGAGGGGGGTTCTCTCTCTGCCCCCGACAGCCCCGAGCTGGGTCGCTCCCTCAGACCTGGCCAGGGGCAGCCCATCCCCCGGCGCCCTTCCTCGGGGCATCCAAGGGCAGGCTCGGCACCAGCCCCACCACGCTCGCCACTGCCCGACCATCGTCCTCCCTCGGGGGGCCTGGGCAGGACAGGGACCCGGCTGTGGGAGGCCTCCAGATCTCAGGCCTGGCACACCGTTTACCAGGCTGATTCCTCCTCTGACGGGGGCCCAGCACACGCCCCAGGAGACTTGGCAGCCGCCCCCAGGGCTCTATCCTCTGGAACTCGTCCCCTTGGAAGGGGCTGGCCCAGGTGCCAGGTTCGGCTGGTCGGCCAGCCTCCTTTGGAGAAAGCAGGCAAGCCGAGCCAGGCTTGCAGTGGCCCTGGCGTGACACCTGCCACCTCAGGCAGAGGGCCTCCCGCGTGCCCTCCATGACGGATTTCTCCCCGGAGCCGTGGCCTGGGCACTAGGAAGGCCGGGCCTCCCCGACTTCCGGGAGGAGGGGCTAGCCCAGTTACGCCCTGGCCCCCAAACCCTCTGGTGCCATCTGCCTGTCTCGGCACTTCTGACTCCACAGAGCCTTTCCTACACCTGGGCTGCCTGCCGTGGCAAAGTGCAGGCGTGGGGTGAGGCCATGGCTTTGTCTTTCCAGGAAGAAATGAGCCCCTGGCCGAAGCAGCAGGCCCAGGCAGAGCCTTGAGCTTGAAGCCCAGTAGGTCTGTGGCCCTCAGGGCCAGAGCCATGCTTTCAGGGCAGGGAAGCGGCCTGCAAGCTGAGTGGGAGTGGGGGAGGGGAGGGAGACAGCTGAAGCCGAGTCCAGAAGGGCGGCAAAGGAACAGCTGCAGCTGGGTCAGAGCCTGGAGGGAGGGCGGGGCATTCACTGAGGACCCCCGAGGTCAGCCCTAGGCCCTGGCGGTCGCGCAGGCGCCCTTGGCCTGTGCGGTGGGTGGGGGGTTGAAGCCAAGCCCGCAGGGCTCCCGGAGCGGCCAGAGAAAGAAGGGCCCTTGGAGAGGTAGGCGAGGTGGGTAGGGGGAGCCACCTTACTCTCCTCAGCTCCCTGAGGGAGAGAGAGAGAGACAGAGACAGAGAGAGAGATCCATGACCTCTGAGTCTCTGCCTCTACCGCTGGCTGGTGCCAACTCACGCGCCATCCCACTTCCAGCCATCACCCCCACGCCTGCCCCGGAGCCAGCCCCACCACAGAGAGGCCGCTTCCTGCTCCCCTCTGTGCCTTCCCTTCCCGACCTGACTCCAGTGCAGGGGATAAGCTTCAGACAAGTCTTTCCATGTCCCTCTGCATGACAATAGACTTCCTCCTCTCTCCCATTCCACAGGCCCACCCGGGACATCCACCTTGGTCATTAGCTCAGGAGAGGATGCAAGATGAGAATCTCTGCTATTGTGTGGGGAGACTCAGTTTCCCGGGTTTCCCCCATGGACACATGTTCTTCAGCTGGGTCTGATTTTCTCCAGACAAGCTGTCTTGGGAAGGATTTGGCCAGCCCTAAGAACCTGAAGGGAAAGGGCGGAGGGGGGTTCTCTCTCTGCCCCCGACAGCCCCGAGCTGGGTCGCTCCCTCAGACCTGGCCAGGGGCAGCCCATCCCCCGGCGCCCTTCCCCGGGGCATCCAAGGGCAGGCTCGGCGCCAGCCCCACCACGCTCGCCACTGCCCGACCATCGTCCTCCCTCGGGGGGCCTGGGCAGGACAGGGACCCGGCTGTGGGAGGCCTCCAGATCTCAGGCCTGGCACACCGTTTACCAGGCTGCTTCCTCCTCTGACGGGGGCCCAGCACACGTTCCCAGGAGACTTGGCAGCCGCCCCCAGGGCTCTATCCTCTGGAACTCGTCCCCTTGGAAGGGGCTGGCCCAGGTGCCAGGTTCGGCTGGTCGGCCAGCCTCCTTTGGAGAAAGCAGGCAAGCCGAGCCAGGCTTGCAGTGGCCCTGGCGTGACACCTGCCACCTCAGGCAGAGGGCCTCCCGCGTGCCCTCCATGGCGGATTTCTCCCCGGAGCCGTGGCCTGGGCACTAGGAAGGCCGGGCCTCCCCGACTTCCGGGAGGAGGGGCTAGCCCAGTTACGCCCTGGCCCCCAAACCCTCTGGTGCCATCTGCCTGTCTCGGCACTTCTGACTCCACAGAGCCTTTCCTACACCTGGGCTGCCTGCCGTGGCAAAGTGCAGGCGTGGGGTGAGGCCATGGCTTTGTCTTTCCTGGAAGAAATGAGCCCCTGGCCGAAGCAGCAGGCCCAGGCAGAGCCTTGAGCTTGAAGCCCAGTAGGTCTGTGGCCCTCAGGGCCAGAGCAATGCTTTCAAGTCAGGGAAGCGGCCTGCAAGCTGAGTGGGAGTGGGGGAGGGGAGGGAGACAGCTGAAGCCGAGTCCAGAAGGGCGGCAAAGGAACAGCTGCAGCTGGGTCAGAGCCTGGAGGGAGGGCGGGGCATTCACTGAGGACCCCCGAGGTCAGCCCTATGCCCTGGCGGTCGCGCAGGCTCCCTTGGCCTGTGCGGTGGGTGGGGGGTTGAAGCCAAGCCCGCAGGGCTCCCGGAGCGGCCAGAGAAAGAAGGGCCCTTGGAGAGGTAGGCGAGGTGGGTAGGGGGAGCCACCTTACTCTCCTCAGCTCCCTGAGGGAGAGAGAGAGAGACAGAGACAGAGAGAGAGATCCATGACCTCTGAGTCTCTGCCTCTACCGCTGGCTGGTGCCAACTCACGCGCCATCCCACTTCCAGCCATCACCCCCACGCCTGCCCCGGAGCCAGCCCCACCACAGAGAGGCCGCTTCCTGCTCCCCTCTGTGCCTTCCCTTCCCGACCTGACTCCAGTGCAGGGGATAAGCTTCAGACAAGTCTTTCCATGTCCCTCTGCATGACAATAGACTTCCTCCCCTCTCCCATTCCACAGGCCCACCCGGGACATCCACCTTGGTCATTAGCTCAGGAGAGGATGCAAGATGAGAATCTCTGCTATTGTGTGGGGAGACTCAGTTTCCCGGGTTTCCCCCATGGACACATGTTCTTCAGCTGGGTCTGATTTTCTCCAGACAAGCTGTCTTGGGAAGGATTTGGCCAGCCCTAAGAACCTGAAGGGAAAGGGCGGAGGGGGGTTCTCTCTCTGCCCCCGACAGCCCCGAGCTGGGTCGCTCCCTCAGACCTGGCCAGGGGCAGCCCATCCCCCGGCGCCCTTCCCCGGGGCATCCAAGGGCAGGCTCGGTGCCAGCCCCACCACGCTCGCCACTGCCCGACCATCGTCCTCCCTCGGGGGGCCTGGGCAGGACAGGGACCCGGCTGTGGGAGGCCTCCAGATCTCAGGCCTGGCACACCGTTTACCAGGCTGCTTCCTCCTCTGACGGGGGCCCAGCACACGCCCCAGGAGACTTGGCAGCCGCCCCCAGGGCTCTATCCTCTGGAACTCGTCCCCTTGGAAGGGGCTGGCCCAGGTGCCAGGTTCGGCTGGTCGGCCAGCCTCCTTTGGAGAAAGCAGGCAAGCCGAGCCAGGCTTGCAGTGGCCCTGGCGTGACACCTGCCACCTCAGGCAGAGGGCCTCCCGCGTGCCCCCCATGGCGGATTTCTCCCCGGAGCCGTGGCCTGGGCACTAGGAAGGCCGGGCATCCCCGACTTCCGGGAGGAGGGGCTAGCCCAGTTACGCCCTGGCCCCCAAACCCTCTGGTGCCATCTGCCTGTCTCGGCACTTCTGACTCCACAGAGCCTTTCCTACACCTGGGCTGCCTGCCGTGGCAAAGTGCAGGCGTGGGGTGAGGCCATGGCTTTGTCTTTCCAGGAAGAAATGAGCCCCTGGCCGAAGCAGCAGGCCCAGGCAGAGCCTTGAGCTTGAAGCCCAGTAGGTCTGTGGCCCTCAGGGCCAGAGCCATGCTTTCAGGGCAGGGAAGCGGCCTGCAAGCTGAGTGGGAGTGGGGGAGGGGAGGGAGACAGCTGAAGCCGAGTCCAGAAGGGCGGCAAAGGAACAGCTGCAGCTGGGTCAGAGCCTGGAGGGAGGGCGGGGCATTCACTGAGGACCCCCGAGGTCAGCCCTAGGCCCTGGCGGTCGCGCAGGCGCCCTTGGCCTGTGCGGTGGGTGGGGGGTTGAAGCCAAGCCCGCAGGGCTCCCGGAGCGGCCAGAGAAAGAAGGGCCCTTGGAGAGGTAGGCGAGGTGGGTAGGGGGAGCCACCTTACTCTCCTCAGCTCCCTGAGGGAGAGAGAGAGAGACAGAGACAGAGAGAGAGATCCATGACCTCTGAGTCTCTGCCTCTACCGCTGGCTGGTGCCAACTCACGCGCCATCCCACTTCCAGCCATCACCCCCACGCCTGCCCCGGAGCCAGCCCCACCACAGAGAGGCCGCTTCCTGCTCCCCTCTGTGCCTTCCCTTCCCGACCTGACTCCAGTGCAGGGGATAAGCTTCAGACAAGTCTTTCCATGTCCCTCTGCATGACAATAGACTTCCTCCCCTCTCCCATTCCACAGGCCCACCCGGGACATCCACCTTGGTCATTAGCTCAGGAGAGGATGCAAGATGAGAATCTCTGCTATTGTGTGGGGAGACTCAGTTTCCCGGGTTTCCCCCATGGACACATGTTCTTCAGCTGGGTCTGATTTTCTCCAGACAAGCTGTCTTGGGAAGGATTTGGCCAGCCCTAAGAACCTGAAGGGAAAGGGCGGAGGGGGGTTCTCTCTCTGCCCCCGACAGCCCCGAGCTGGGTCGCTCCCTCAGACCTGGCCAGGGGCAGCCCATCCCCCGGCGCCCTTCCCCGGGGCATCCAAGGGCAGGCTCGGCGCCAGCCCCACCACGCTCGCCACTGCCCGACCATCGTCCTCCCTCGGGGGGCCTGGGCAGGACAGGGACCCGGCTGTGGGAGGCCTCCAGATCTCAGGCCTGGCACACCGTTTACCAGGCTGCTTCCTCCTCTGACGGGGGCCCAGCACACGCCCCAGGAGACTTGGCAGCCGCCCCCAGGGCTCTATCCTCTGGAACTCGTCCCCTTGGAAGGGGCTGGCCCAGGTGCCAGGTTCGGCTGGTCGGCCAGCCTCCTTTGGAGAAAGCAGGCAAGCCGAGCCAGGCTTGCAGTGGCCCTGGCGTGACACCTGCCACCTCAGGCAGAGGGCCTCCCGCGTGCCCCCCATGGCGGATTTCTCCCCGGAGCCGTGGCCTGGGCACTAGGAAGGCCGGGCATCCCCGACTTCCGGGAGGAGGGGCTAGCCCAGTTACGCCCTGGCCCCCAAACCCTCTGGTGCCATCTGCCTGTCTCGGCACTTCTGACTCCACAGAGCCTTTCCTACACCTGGGCTGCCTGCCGTGGCAAAGTGCAGGCGTGGGGTGAGGCCATGGCTTTGTCTTTCCAGGAAGAAATGAGCCCCTGGCCGAAGCAGCAGGCCCAGGCAGAGCCTTGAGCTTGAAGCCCAGTAGGTCTGTGGCCCTCAGGGCCAGAGCCATGCTTTCAGGGCAGGGAAGCGGCCTGCAAGCTGAGTGGGAGTGGGGGAGGGGAGGGAGACAGCTGAAGCCGAGTCCAGAAGGGCGGCAAAGGAACAGCTGCAGCTGGGTCAGAGCCTGGAGGGAGGGCGGGGCGTTCACTGAGGACCCCCGAGGTCAGCCCTAGGCCCTGGCGGTCGCGCAGGCGCCCTTGGCCTGTGCGGTGGGTGGGGGGTTGAAGCCAAGCCCGCAGGGCTCCGGGAGCGGCCAGAGAAAGAAGGGCCCTTGGAGAGGTAGGCGAGGTGGGTAGGGGGAGCCACCTTACTCTCCTCAGCTCCCTGAGGGAGAGAGAGAGAGACAGAGACAGAGAGAGAGATCCATGACCTCTGAGTCTCTGCCTCTACCGCTGGCTGGTGCCAACTCACGCGCCATCCCACTTCCAGCCATCACCCCCACGCCTGCCCCGGAGCCAGCCCCACCACAGAGAGGCCGCTTCCTGCTCCCCTCTGTGCCTTCCCTTCCCGACCTGACTCCAGTGCAGGGGATAAGCTTCAGACAAGTCTTTCCATGTCCCTCTGCATGACAATAGACTTCCTCCCCTCTCCCATTCCACAGGCCCACCCGGGACATCCACCTTGGTCATTAGCTCAGGAGAGGATGCAAGATGAGAATCTCTGCTATTGTGTGGGGAGACTCAGTTTCCCGGGTTTCCCCCATGGACACATGTTCTTCAGCTGGGTCTGATTTTCTCCAGACAAGCTGTCTTGGGAAGGATTTGGCCAGCCCTAAGAACCTGAAGGGAAAGGGCGGAGGGGGGTTCTCTCTCTGCCCCCGACAGCCCCGAGCTGGGTCGCTCCCTCAGACCTGGCCAGGGGCAGCCCATCCCCCGGCGCCCTTCCCCGGGGCATCCAAGGGCAGGCTCGGCGCCAGCCCCACCACGCTCGCCACTGCCCGACCATCGTCCTCCCTCGGGGGGCCTGGGCAGGACAGGGACCCGGCTGTGGGAGGCCTCCAGATCTCAGGCCTGGCACACCGTTTACCAGGCTGCTTCCTCCTCTGACGGGGGCCCAGCACACGTTCCCAGGAGACTTGGCAGCCGCCCCCAGGGCTCTATCCTCTGCAACTCGTTCCCTTGGAAGGGGCTGGCCCAGGTGCCAGGTTCGGCTGGTCGGCCAGCCTCCTTTGGAGAAAGCAGGCAAGCCGAGCCAGGCTTGCAGTGGCCCTGGCGTGACACCTGCCACCTCAGGCAGAGGGCCTCCCGCGTGCCCTCCATGGCGGATTTCTCCCCGGAGCCGTGGCCTGGGCACTAGGAAGGCCGGGCCTCCCCGACTTCCGGGAGGAGGGGCTAGCCCAGTTACGCCCTGGCCCCCAAACCCTCTGGTGCCATCTGCCTGTCTCGGCACTTCTGACTCCACAGAGCCTTTCCTACACCTGGGCTGCCTGCCGTGGCAAAGTGCAGGCGTGGGGTGAGGCCATGGCTTTGTCTTTCCTGGAAGAAATGAGCCCCTGGCCGAAGCAGCAGGCCCAGGCAGAGCCTTGAGCTTGAAGCCCAGTAGGTCTGTGGCCCTCAGGGCCAGAGCAATGCTTTCAAGTCAGGGAAGCGGCCTGCAAGCTGAGTGGGAGTGGGGGAGGGGAGGGAGACAGCTGAAGCCCTGTCCAGAAGGGCGGCAAAGGAACAGCTGCAGCTGTGTCAGAGCCTGGAGGGAGGGCGGGGCATTCACTGAGGACCCCCGAGGTCAGCCCTATGCCCTGGCGGTCGCGCAGGCGCCCTTGGCCTGTGCGGTGGGTGGGGGGTTGAAGCCAAGCCCGCAGGGCTCCCGGAGCGGCCAGAGAAAGAAGGGCCCTTGGAGAGGTAGGCGAGGTGGGTAGGGGGAGCCACCTTACTCTCCTCAGCTCCCTGAGGGAGAGAGAGAGAGACAGAGACAGAGAGAGAGATCCATGACCTCTGAGTCTAGGCCTCTACCGCTGGCTGGTGCCAACTCACGCGCCATCCCACTTCCAGCCATCACCCCCAGGCCTGCCCCGGAGCCAGCCCCACCACAGAGAGGCCGCTTCCTGCTCCCCTCTGTGCCTTCCCTTCCCGACCTGACTCCAGTGCAGGGGATAAGCTTCAGACAAGTCTTTCCATGTCCCTCTGCATGACAATAGACTTCCTCCCCTCTCCCATTCCACAGGCCCACCCGGGACATCCACCTTGGTCATTAGCTCAGGAGAGGATGCAAGATGAGAATCTCTACTATTGTGTGGGGAGACTCAGTTTCCCGGGTTTCCCCCATGGACACATGTTCTTCAGCTGGGTCTGATTTTCTCCAGACAAGCTGTCTTGGGAAGGATTTGGCCAGCCCTAAGAACCTGAAGGGAAAGGGCGGAGGGGGGTTCTCTCTCTGCCCCCGACAGCCCCGAGCTGGGTCGCTCCCTCAGACCTGGCCAGGGGCAGCCCATCCCCCGGCGCCCTTCCCCGGGGCATCCAAGGGCAGGCTCGGCGCCAGCCCCACCACGCTCGCCACTGCCCGACCATCGTCCTCCCTCGGGGGGCCTGGGCAGGACAGGGACCCGGCTGTGGGAGGCCTCCAGATCTCAGGCCTGGCACACCGTTTACCAGGCTGCTTCCTCCTCTGACGGGGGCCCAGCACACGCCCCAGGAGACTTGGCAGCCGCCCCCAGGGCTCTATCCTCTGGAACTCGTCCCCTTGGAAGGGGCTGGCCCAGGTGCCAGGTTCGGCTGGTCGGCCAGCCTCCTTTGGAGAAAGCAGGCAAGCCGAGCCAGGCTTGCAGTGGCCCTGGCGTGACACCTGCCACCTCAGGCAGAGGGCCTCCCGCGTGCCCTCCATGGCGGATTTCTCCCCGGAGCCGTGGCCTGGGCACTAGGAAGGCCGGGCCTCCCCGACTTCCGGGAGGAGGGGCTAGCCCAGTTACGCCCTGGCCCCCATACCCTCTGGTGCCATCTGCCTGTCTCGGCACTTCTGACTCCACAGAGCCTTTCCTACACCTGGGCTGCCTGCCGTGGCAAAGTGCAGGCGTGGGGTGAGGCCATGGCTTTGTCTTTCCAGGAAGAAATGAGCCCCTGGCCGAAGCTCAGGCCCGGGCAGAGCCTTGAGCTTGAAGCCCAGTAGGTCTGTGGCCCTCAGGGCCACAGCAATGCTTTCAAGGCAGGGAAGCGGCCTGCAAGCTGAGTGGGAGTGGGGGAGGGGAGGGAGACAGCTGAAGCCGTGTCCAGAAGGGCGGCAAAGGAACAGCTGCAGCTGGGTCAGAGCCTGGAGGGAGGGCGGTGCATTCACTGAGGAACCCCGAGGTCAGCCCTAGGCCCTGGCGGTCGCGCAGGCGCCCTTGGCCTGTGCGGTGGGTGGGGGGTTGAAGCCAAGCCCGCAGGGCTCCCGGAGCGGCCAGAGAAAGAAGGGCCCTTGGAGAGGTAGGCGAGGTGGGTAGGGGGAGCCACCTTACTCTCCTCAGCTCCCTGAGGGAGAGAGAGAGAGACAGAGACAGAGAGAGAGATCCATGACCTCTGAGTCTCTGCCTCTACCGCCGGCTGGTGCCAACTCACGCGCCATCCCACTTCCAGCCATCACCCCCACGCCTGCCCCGGAGCCAGCCCCACCACAGAGAGGCCGCTTCCTGCTCCCCTCTGTGCCTTCCCTTCCCGACCTGACTCCAGTGCAGGGGATAAGCTTCAGACAAGTCTTTCCATGTCCCTCTGCATGACAATAGACTTCCTCCCCTCTCCCATTCCACAGGCCCACCCGGGACATCCACCTTGGTCATTAGCTCAGGAGAGGATGCAAGATGAGAATCTCTACTATTGTGTGGGGAGACTCAGTTTCCCGGGTTTCCCCCATGGACACATGTTCTTCAGCTGGGTCTGATTTTCTCCAGACAAGCTGTCTTGGGAAGGATTTGGCCAGCCCTAAGAACCTGAAGGGAAAGGGCGGAGGGGGGTTCTCTCTCTGCCCCCGACAGCCCCGAGCTGGGTCGCTCCCTCAGACCTGGCCAGGGGCAGCCCATCCCCCGGCGCCCTTCCCCGGGGCATCCAAGGGCAGGCTCGGCGCCAGCCCCACCACGCTCGCCACTGCCCGACCATCGTCCTCCCTCGGGGGTCCTGGGCAGGACAGGGACCCGGCTGTGGGAGGCCTCCAGATCTCAGGCCTGGCACACCGTTTACCAGGCTGCTTCCTCCTCTGACGGGGACCCAGCACACGTTCCCAGGAGACTTGGCAGCCGCCCCCAGGGCTCTATCCTCTGGAACTCGTCCCCTTGGAAGGGGCTGGCCCAGGTGCCAGGTTCGGCTGGTCGGCCAGCCTCCTTTGGAGAAAGCAGGCAAGCCGAGCCAGGCTTGCAGTGGCCCTGGCGTGACACCTGCCACCTCAGGCAGAGGGCCTCCCGCGTGCCCTCCATGGCGGATTTCTCCCCGGAGCCGTGGCCTGGGCACTAGGAAGGCCGGGCCTCCCCGACTTCCGGGAGGAGGGGCTAGCCCAGTTACGCCCTGGCCCCCAAACCCTCTGGTGCCATCTGCCTGTCTCGGCACTTCTGACTCCACAGAGCCTTTCCTACACCTGGGCTGCCTGCCGTGGCAAAGTGCAGGCGTGGGGTGAGGCCATGGCTTTGTCTTTCCTGGAAGAAATGAGCCCCTGGCCGAAGCAGCAGGCCCAGGCAGAGCCTTGAGCTTGAAGCCCAGTAGGTCTGTGGCCCTCAGGGCCAGAGCAATGCTTTCAAGTCAGGGAAGCGGCCTGCAAGCTGAGTGGGAGTGGGGGAGGGGAGGGAGACAGCTGAAGCCCTGTCCAGAAGGGCGGCAAAGGAACAGCTGCAGCTGGGTCAGAGCCTGGAGGGAGGGCGGGGCATTCACTGAGGACCCCCGAGGTCAGCCCTAGGCCCCGGCGGTCGCGCAGGCGCCCTTGGCCTGTGCTGTGGGTGGAGGGTTGAAGCCAAGCCCGCAGGGCTCCCGGAGCGGCCAGAGAAAGAAGGGCCCAAGGAGAGGTAGGCGAGGTGGGTAGGGGGAGCCACCTTACTCTCCTCAGCTCCCTGAGGGAGAGAGAGAGACAGAGACAGAGAGAGAGATCCATGACCTCTGAGTCTCTGCCTCTACCGCTGGCTGGTGCCAACTCACGCGCCATCCCACTTCCAGCCATCACCCCCACGCCTGCCCCGGAGCCTGCCCCACCACAGAGAGGCCGCTTCCTGCTCCCCTCTGTGCCTTCCCTTCCCGACCTGACTCCAGTGCAGGGGATAAGCTTCAGACAAGTCTTTCCATGTCCCTCTGCATGACAATAGACTTCCTCCCCTCTCCCATTCCACAGGCCCACCCGGGACATCCACCTTGGTCATTAGCTCAGGAGAGGATGCAAGATGAGAATCTCTGCTATTGTGTGGGGAGACTCAGTTTCCCGGGTTTCCCCCATGGACACATGTTCTTCAGCTGGGTCTGATTTTCTCCAGACAAGCTGTCTTGGGAAGGATTTGGCCAGCCCTAAGAACCTGAAGGGAAAGGGCGGAGGGGGGTTCTCTCTCTGCCCCCGACAGCCCCGAGCTGGGTCGCTCCCTCAGACCTGGCCAGGGGCAGCCCATCCCCCGGCGCCCTTCCCTGGGCATCCAAGGGCAGGCTCGGCGCCAGCCCCACCACGCTCGCCACTGCCCGACCATCGTCCTCCCTCGGGGGGCCTGGGCAGGACAGGGACCCGGCTGTGGGAGGCCTCCAGATCTCAGGCCTGGCACACCGTTTACCAGGCTGCTTCCTCCTCTGACGGGGGCCCAGCACACGCCCCAGGAGACTTGGCAGCCGCCCCCAGGGCTCTATCCTCTGGAACTCGTCCCCTTGGAAGGGGCTGGCCCAGGTGCCAGGTTCGGCTGGTCGGCCAGCCTCCTTTGGAGAAAGCAGGCAAGCCGAGCCAGGCTTGCAGTGGCCCTGGCGTGACACCTGCCACCTCAGGCAGAGGGCCTCCCGCGTGCCCTCCATGGCGGATTTCTCCCAGGAGCCGTGGCCTGGGCACTAGGAAGGCCGGGGCCTCCCCGACTTCCGGGAGGAGGGGCTAGCCCAGTTACGCCCTGGCCCCCAAACCCTCTGGTGCCATCTGCCTGTCTCGGCACTTCTGACTCCACAGAGCCTTTCCTACACCTGGGCTGCCTGCCGTGGCAAAGTGCAGGCGTGGGGTGAGGCCATGGCTTTGTCTTTCCAGGAAGAAATGAGCCCCTGGCCGAAGCAGCAGGCCCAGGCAGAGCCTTGAGCTTGAAGCCCAGTAGGTCTGTGGCCCTCAGGGCCACAGCAATGCTTTCAAGGCAGGGAAGCGGCCTGCAAGCTGAGTGGGAGTGGGGGAGGGGAGGGAGACAGCTGAAGCCGAGTCCAGAAGGGCGGCAAAGGAACAGCTGCAGCTGGGTCAGAGCCTGGAGGGAGGGCGGGGCATTCACTGAGGACCCCCGAGGTCAGCCCTATGCCCTGGCGGTCGCGCAGGCGCCCTTGGCCTGTGCGGTGGGTGGGGGGTTGAAGCCAAGCCCGCAGGGCTCCCGGAGCGGCCAGAGAAAGAAGGGCCCTTGGAGAGGTAGGCGAGGTGGGTAGGGGGAGCCACCTTACTCTCCTCAGCTCCCTGAGGGAGAGAGAGAGAGACAGAGACAGAGAGAGAGATCCATGACCTCTGAGTCTCGGCCTCTACCGCTGGCTGGTGCCAACTCACGCGCCATCCCACTTCCAGCCATCACCCCCACGCCTGCCCCGGAGCCAGCCCCACCACAGAGAGGCCGCTTCCTGCTCCCCTCTGTGCCTTCCCTTCCCGACCTGACTCCAGTGCAGGGGATAAGCTTCAGACAAGTCTTTCCATGTCCCTCTGCATGACAATAGACTTCCTCCCCTCTCCCATTCCACAGGCCCACCCGGGACATCCACCTTGGTCATTAGCTCAGGAGAGGATGCAAGATGAGAATCTCTGCTATTGTGTGGGGAGACTCAGTTTCCCGGGTTTCCCCCATGGACACATGTTCTTCAGCTGGGTCTGATTTTCTCCAGACAAGCTGTCTTGGGAAGGATTTGGCCAGCCCTAAGAACCTGAAGGGAAAGGGCGGAGGGGGGTTCTCTCTCTGCCCCCGACAGCCCCGAGCTGGGTCGCTCCCTCAGACCTGGCCAGGGGCAGCCCATCCCCCGGCGCCCTTCCCCGGGGCATCCAAGGGCAGGCTCGGCGCCAGCCCCACCACGCTCGCCACTGCCCGACCATCGTCCTCCCTCGGGGGGCCTGGGCAGGACAGGGACCCGGCTGTGGGAGGCCTCCAGATCTCAGGCCTGGCACACCGTTTACCAGGCTGCTTCCTCCTCTGACGGGGGCCCAGCACACGCCCCAGGAGACTTGGCAGCCGCCCCCAGGGCTCTATCCTCTGGAACTCTTCCCCTTGGAAGGGGCTGGCCCAGGTGCCAGGTTCGGCTGGTCGGCCAGCCTCCTTTGGAGAAAGCAGGCAAGCCGAGCCAGGCTTGCAGTGGCCCTGGCGTGACACCTGCCACCTCAGGCAGAGGGCCTCCCGCGTGCCCTCCATGGCGGATTTCTCCCCGGAGCCGTGGGCCTGGGCACTAGGAAGGCCGGGCCTCCCCGACTTCCGGGAGGAGGGGCTAGCCCAGTTACGCCCTGGCCCCCAAACCCTCTGGTGCCATCTGCCTGTCTCGGCACTTCTGACTCCACAGAGCCTTTCCTACACCTGGGCTGCCTGCCGTGGCAAAAGTGCAGGCGTGGGGTGAGGGCCATGGCTTTGTCTTTCCAGGAAGAAATGAGCCCCTGGCCGAAGCAGCAGGCCCAGGCAGAGCTTGAGCTTGAAGCCCAGTAGGTCTGTGGCCCTCAGGGCCACAGCAATGCTTTCAAGGCAGGGAAGCGGCCTGCAAGCTGAGTGGGAGTGGGGGAGGGGAGGGAGACAGCTGAAGCCGAGTCCAGAAGGGCGGCAAAGGAACAGCTGCAGCTGGGTCAGAGCCTGGAGGGAGGGCGGGGCATTCACTGAGGACCCCCGAGGTCAGCCCTAGGCCCTGGCGGGTCGCGCAGGCGCCCTTGGCCTGTGCGGTGGGTGTGGGGGTTGAAGCCAAGCCCGCAGGGCTCCCGGAGCGGCCAGAGAAAGAATGGCCCTTGGAGAGGTAGGCGAGGTGGGTAGGGGTGAGCCACCTTACTCTCCTCAGCTCCCTGAGGGAGAGAGAGAGAGACAGAGACAGAGAGAGAGATCCATGACCTCTGAGTCTCTGCCTCTACCGCTGGCTGGTGCCAACTCACGCGCCATCCCACTTCTAGCCATCACCCCCATGCCTGCCCCGGAGCCAGCCCCACCACAGAGAGGCCGCTTCCTGCTCCCCTCTGTGCCTTCCCTTCCCGACCTGACTCCAGTGCAGGGGATAAGCTTCAGACAAGTCTTTCCATGTCCCTCTGCATGACAATAGACTTCCTCCCCTCTCCCATTCCACAGGCCCACCCGGGACATCCACCTTGGTCATTAGCTCAGGAGAGGATGCAAGATGAGAATCTCTACTATTGTGTGGGGAGACTCAGTTTCCCGGGTTTCCCCCATGGACACATGTTCTTCAGCTGGGTCTGATTTTCTCCAGACAAGCTGTCTTGGGAAGGATTTGGCCAGCCCTAAGAACCTGAAGGGAAAGGGCGGAGGGGGGTTCTCTCTCTGCCCCCGACAGCCCCGAGCTGGGTCGCTCCCTCAGACCTGGCCAGGGGCAGCCCATCCCCCGGCGCCCTTCCCTGGGCATCCAAGGGCAGGCTCGGCGCCAGCCCCACCACGCTCGCCACTGCCCGACCATCGTCCTCACTCGGGGGGCCTGGGCAGGACAGGGACCCGGCTGTGGGAGGCCTCCAGATCTCAGGCCTGGCACACCGTTTACCAGGCTGCTTCCTCCTCTGACGGGGGGCCCAGCACACGCCCCAGGAGACTTGGCAGCCGCCCCCAGGGCTCTATCCTCTGGAACTCGTCCCCTTGGAAGGGGCTGGCCCAGGTGCCAGGTTCGGCTGGTCGGCCAGCCTCCTTTGGAGAAAGCAGGCAAGCCGAGCCAGGCTTGCAGTGGCCCTGGCGTGACACCTGCCACCTCAGGCAGAGGGCCTCCCGCGTGCCCTCCATGGCGGATTTCTCCCAGGAGCCGTGGACTGGGCACTAGGAAGGCCGGGCCTCCCCGACTTCCGGGAGGAGGGGCTAGCCCAGTTACCGCCCTGGCCCCCAAACCCTCTGGTGCCATCTGCCTGTCTCGGCACTTCTGACTCCACAGAGCCTTTCCTACACCTGGGCTGCCTGCCGTGGCAAAGTGCAGGCGTGGGGTGAGGCCATGGCTTTGTCTTTCCAGGAAGAAATGAGCCCCTGGCCGAAGCAGCAGGCCCAGGCAGAGCCTTGAGCTTGAAGCCCAGTAGGTCTGTGGCCCTCAGGGCCACAGCAATGCTTTCAAGGCAGGGAAGCGGCCTGCAAGCTGAGTGGGAGTGGGGGAGGGGAGGGAGACAGCTGAAGCCGAGTCCAGAAGGGCGGCAAAGGAACAGCTGCAGCTGGGTCAGAGCCTGGAGGGAGGGCGGGGCATTCACTGAGGACCCCCGAGGTCAGCCCTATGCCCTGGCGGTCGCGCAGGCGCCCTTGGCCTGTGCGGTGGGTGGGGGGTTGAAGCCAAGCCCGCAGGGCTCCCGGAGCGGCCAGAGAAAGAAGGGCCCTTGGAGAGGTAGGCGAGGTGGGTAGGGGGAGCCACCTTACTCTCCTCAGCTCCCTGAGGGAGAGAGAGAGAGACAGAGACAGAGAGAGAGATCCATGACCTCTGAGTCTCGGCCTCTACCGCTGGCTGGTGCCAACTCACGCGCCATCCCACTTCCAGCCATCACCCCCACGCCTGCCCCGGAGCCAGCCCCACCACAGAGAGGCCGCTTCCTGCTCCCCTCTGTGCCTTCCCTTCCCGACCTGACTCCAGTGCAGGGGATAAGCTTCAGACAAGTCTTTCCATGTCCCTCTGCATGACAATAAACTTCCTCCCCTCTCCATTCCACAGGCCCACCCGGGACATCCACCTTGGTCATTAGCTCAGGAGAGGATGCAAGATGAGAATCTCTGCTATTGTGTGGGGAGACTCAGTTTCCCGGGTTTCCCCCATGGACACATGTTCTTCAGCTGGGTCTGATTTTCTCCAGACAAGCTGTCTTGGGAAGGATTTGGCCAGCCCTAAGAACCTGAAGGGAAAGGGCGGAGGGGGGTTCTCTCTCTGCCCCCGACAGCCCCGAGCTGGGTCGCTCCCTCAGACCTGGCCAGGGGCAGCCCATCCCCCGGCGCCCTTCCCCGGGGCATCCAAGGGCAGGCTCGGCGCCAGCCCCACCACGCTCGCCACTGCCCGACCATCGTCCTCCCTCGGGGGGCCTGGGCAGGACAGGGACCCGGCTGTGGGAGGCCTCCAGATCTCAGGCCTGGCACACCGTTTACCAGGCTGCTTCCTCCTCTGACGGGGGCCCAGCACACGCCCCCAGGAGACTTGGCAGCCGCCCCCAGGGCTCTATCCTCTGGAACTCGTCCCCTTGGAAGGGGCTGGCCCAGGTGCCAGGTTTCGGCTGGTCGGCCAGCCTCCTTTGGAGAAAGCAGGCAAGCCGAGCCAGGCTTGCAGTGGCCCTGGCGTGACACCTGCCACCTCAGGCAGGAGGGCCTCCCGCGTGCCCTCCATGGCGGATTTCTCCCCGGAGCCGTGGCCTGGGCACTAGGAAGGCCGGGCCTCCCCGACTTCCGGGAGGAGGGGCTAGCCCAGTTACGCCCTGGCCCCCAAACCCTCTGGTGCCATCTGCCTGTCTCGGCACTTCTGACTCCACAGAGCCTTTCCTACACCTGGGCTGCCTGCCGTGGCAAAGTGCAGGCGTGGGGTGGAGGCCATGGCTTTGTCTTTCCAGGAAGAAATGAGCCCCTGGCCGAAGCAGCAGGCCCAGGCAGAGCCTTGAGCTTGAAGCCCAGTAGGTCTGTGGCCCTCAGGGCCACAGCAATGCTTTCAAGGCAGGGAAGCGGCCTGCAAGCTGAGTGGGAGTGGGGGAGGGGAGGGAGACAGCTGAAGCCGAGTCCAGAAGGGCGGCAAAGGAACAGCTGCAGCTGGGTCAGAGCCTGGAGGGAGGGCGGGGCATTCACTGAGGACCCCCGAGGTCAGCCCTAGGCCCTGGCGGTCGCGCAGGCGCCCTTGGCCTGTGCGGTGGGTGGGGGGTTGAAGCCAAGCCCGCAGGGCTCCCGGAGCGGCCAGAGAAAGAAGGGCCCTTGGAGAGGTAGGCGAGGTGGGTAGGGGGAGCCACCTTACTCTCCTCAGCTCCCTGAGGGAGAGAGAGAGAGACAGAGACAGAGAGAGAGATCCATGACCTCTGAGTCTCTGCCTCTACCGCTGGCTGGTGCCAACTCACGCGCCATCCCACTTCTAGCCATCACCCCCATGCCTGCCCCGGAGCCAGCCCCACCACAGAGAGGCCGCTTCCTGCTCCCCTCTGTGCCTTCCCTTCCCGACCTGACTCCAGTGCAGGGGATAAGCTTCAGACAAGTCTTTCCATGTCCCTCTGCATGACAATAGACTTCCTCCCCTCTCCCATTCCACAGGCCCACCCGGGACATCCACCTTGGTCATTAGCTCAGGAGAGGATGCAAGATGAGAATCTCTACTATTGTGTGGGGAGACTCAGTTTCCCGGGTTTCCCCCATGGAACATGTTCTTCAGCTGGGTCTGATTTTCTCCAGACAAGCTGTCTTGGGAAGGATTTGGCCAGCCCTAAGAACCTGAAGGGAAAGGGCGGAGGGGGGGTTCTCTCTCTGCCCCCGACAGCCCCGAGCTGGGTCGCTCCCTCAGACCTGGCCAGGGGCAGCCATCCCCCGGCGCCCTTCCCCGGGGCATCCAAGGGCAGGCTCGGCGCCAGCCCCACCACGCTCGCCACTGCCCGACCATCGTCCTCCCTCGGGGGGCCTGGGCAGGACAGGGACCCGGCTGTGGGAGGCCTCCAGATCTCAGGCCTGGCACACCGTTTACCAGGCTGCTTCCTCCTCTGACGGGGACCCAGCACACGTTCCCAGGAGACTTGGCAGCCGCCCCCAGGGCTCTATCCTCTGGAACTCGTCCCCTTGGAAGGGGCTGGCCCAGGTGCCAGGTTCGGCTGGTCGGCCAGCCTCCTTTGGAGAAAGCAGGCAAGCCGAGCCAGGCTTGCAGTGGCCCTGGCGTGACACCTGCCACCTCAGGCAGAGGGCCTCCCGCGTGCCCTCCATGGCGGATTTCTCCCCCGGAGCCGTGGCTGGGCACTAGGAAGGCCGGGCCTCCCCGACTTCCGGGAGGAGGGGCTAGCCCAGTTACGCCCTGGCCCCCAAACCCTCTGGTGCCATCTGCCTGTCTCGGCACTTCTGACTCCACAGAGCCTTTCCTACACCTGGGCTGCCTGCCGTGGCAAAGTGCAGGCGTGGGGTGAGGCCATGGCTTTGTCTTTCCTGGAAGAAAATGAGCCCCTGGCCGAAGCAGCAGGCCCAGGCAGAAGCCTTGAGCTTGAAGCCCAGTAGGTCTGTGGCCCTCAGGGCCAGAGCAATGCTTTCAAGTCAGGGAAGCGGCCTGCAAGCTGAGTGGGAGGTGGGGGAGGGGAGGGAGACAGCTGAAGGCCCTGTCCAGAAGGGCGGCAAAGGAACAGCTGCAGCTGGGTCAGAGCCTGGAGGGAGGGCGGGGCATTCACTGAGGACCCCCGAGGTCAGCCCTATGCCCTGGCGGTCGCGCAGGCGCCCTTGGCCTGTGCGGTGGGTGGGGGGGTTGAAGCCAAGCCCGCAGGGCTCCCGGAGCGGCCAGAGAAAGAAGGGCCCTTGGAGAGGTAGGCGAGGTGGGTAGGGGGAGCCACCTTACTCTCCTCAGCTCCTGAGGGAGAGAGAGAGAGACAGAGACAGAGAGAGAGTTCCATGACCTCTGAGTCTCGGCCTCTACCGCCGGCTGGTGCCAACTCACGCGCCATCCCACTTCCAGCCATCACCCCCACGCCTGCCCCGGAGCCAGCCCCAGCACAGAGAGGCCGCTTCCTGCTCCCCTCTGTGCCTTCCCTTCCCGACCTGACTCCAGTGCAGGGGATAAGCTTCAGACAAGTCTTTCCATGTCCCTCTGCATGACAATAGACTTCCTCCCCTCTCCCATTCACAGGCCCACCCGGGACATCCACCTTGGTCATTAGCTCAGGAGAGGATGCAAGATGAGAATCTCTACTATTGTGTGGGGAGACTCAGTTTTCCCGGGTTTCCCCCATGGACACATGTTCTTCAGCTGGGTCTGATTTTCTCCAGACAAGCTGTCTTGGGAAGGATTTGGCCAGCCCTAAGAACCTGAAGGGAAAGGGCGGAGGGGGGTTCTCTCTCTGCCCCCGACAGCCCCGAGCTGGGTCGCTCCCTCAGACCTGGCCAGGGGCAGCCCATCCCCCGGCGCCCTTCCCCGGGGCATCCAAGGGCAGGCTCGGCGCCAGCCCCACCACGCTCGCCACTGCCCGACCATCGTCCTCCCTCGGGGGGCCTGGGCAGGACAGGGACCCGGCTGTGGGAGGCCTCCAGATCTCAGGCCTGGCACACCGTTTACCAGGCTGCTTCCTCCTCTGACGGGGGCCCAGCACACGCCCCAGGAGACTTGGCAGCCGCCCCCAGGGCTCTATCCTCTGGAACTCGTCCCCTTGGAAGGGGCTGGCCCAGGTGCCAGGTTCGGCTGGTCGGCCAGCCTCCTTTGGAGAAAGCAGGCAAGCCGAGCCAGGCTTGCAGTGGCCCTGGCGTTACACCTGCCACCTCATGCAGAGGGCCCTCCCGCGTGCCCTCCATGGCGGATTTCTCCCCGGAGCCGTGGCCTGGGCACTAGGAAGGCGGGCCTCCCCGACTTCCGGGAGGAGGGGCTAGCCCAGTTACGCCCTGGCCCCCAAACCCTCTGGTGCCATCTGCCTGTCTCGGCACTTCTGACTCCACAGAGCCTTTCCTACACTGGGCTGCCTGCCGTGGCAAAGTGCAGGCGTGGGGTGAGGCCATGGCTTTGTCTTTTCCAGGAAGAAATGAGCCCCTGGCCGAAGCAGCAGGCCCAGGCAGAGCCTTGAGCTTGAAGCCCAGTAGGTCTGTGGCCCTCAGGGCCACAGCAATGCTTTCAAGGCAGGGAAGC